>NW_024040802.1:0-17203 GCF_014851395.1 Micropterus salmoides | reverse complement strand
TTGTCAGGGTCAGTAGATTTTGAAAACCTATTTGATGGTTAAAATGGAAGAATGTTAGTCTTTATTGTGTTGTGCTTTGTTTCATAAAGAGTAAAATCAGTCAGTTTAAGTGATTTTTTTTCATCAGCCAAAGGTTTTGGCTCATTTTCTTTAAGTCAGCAGTAACAGTAAGACCACGTGCAAAATGTATGACTGGGTAATTTCAGCTCATTCATTAAATTACCTTGCGGTGATTAGTTCAGCTGAATTACATTAACTCTGTGTTATTGTCAGTGTTAATGTCCCAGGTGAATGCCGGTGACTATCAACATGTTAATATTTGATGTCATGTTACATATTTAACAGCGACATGATTGGCTATGCATGGTAGCACAATGGATCATGAACTGTCGGGAAGACAAAGAAAGCCAAGCTGAAAAATGAGATTTGGAGCCTGGCCTTTAAATAGAGGCACGATAAATCAGAATTAAACATTTGAACTTGTTAACTAATTTAAACATGCTTTATATGGAAGCTGTAGTGTCAACATACAGAAACCCTTATAACAGACTTATGAATAGTTAATTACTAGTACTGAATACAATTCATTTCCATTCCTAGTTCCTATTTAATGAACACATAACTTTTATCAATATGGTGTTTACCCATTATGCTTTAATTTATACAGTGAATTGTTTTCATTTTGTGCTGTAAATCGCATAGTGTTGCAAGATGTGTGTTTGGAACAAAACATTTGACTGTTCACACTGAGTGAGTCCCCTGACATACAAAAGGGAACAGGAAGTCCTTACCCTGCCATGACGATAAAAAAATCCAGTCGGTTCCACGTGTCCCCGAGGTAACAGCGTCGACCAAAGATTCCCAGGGCAACCATTTTGATAACCATCTCCAGAGCAAAGAAGATGTAGATGAATGCATCGAAAGCCTGACAGAAGGACATAAGAACGAAAAAGGAAGAGAATATCATTCTCATATCATGCTTTGGGCACCACAAGCAAACATCCATTCATCTCCATTATAGAGAAATATCAGAGACGGATAACTATAAAAATTAGCAGGTTAAAAGTGAAACTAACTAATTGTCTTAAAATGAGAACGTTTATTTTATAATTTGGCCTGTGCACAAATCTTGAACACTTGAAAATGCAAGTAGAAAAACAACACCTGTTGCTATGAACCTGTAGCAACACACTGACAGCAGAGTCAAAATTTGGAGTCAATGGGTCCAGCCTGCCTTCTGTCAGCAACATACAGAAGCCTGGGGGAATGTTGACTAATCTTTATCAAATGAGCATTTAGGCCCAATGCCGCGATGTGCGCTCTAGATCATTTCAGGATTGCTCCAACAATATGAACATGGCTGAATTTAAATGTCTAGACATCCCCGCACTTCCAGACTTGCAAACTTAATAGATTCATACCTGTTAAGTCTGGAGTGATGGGGGTTGTCCAACACAAATAATCATTAAAACAAATCTTCAAAGAAATGATGTATAAATGTATCCAGTGTACGCCAGTTTGTATAGAGATGCTTGATATTGCACATCAGATTGCAAATGTGATTACATTCAGACCTATTCAGAAAAATAGATGGATTATACGGTCAAGACCTTGGCTTTGGTCAATTCCATGACATCTTCTTTCTCCTTTCTTTCCCTGACAATTTAATATATCAATCTCCAACCTCATTCTCTTTATTAAACCTCTATTTTTCTCCTTCTTTACCTCACCTACCCTCCCCCTCTCCCCAGTTGAGCAGTTTGCCCTAAACGATGGGGTAATGGAAAATAATTTGTTTGAGCAGTAATCAGAGATAAGCCCCACATCAATATCCCCCACCTCACTTGCAGCTTTAATCAAGCATCTAATTAAAAGAAGAGAAAACAAAATCTAAATAAATCAAAGATCTCAGCTTGCTAATGCGTGTTATTGCTGTTGTGAGCAAAAAGCCTAGATTAGCTGTTGTTCTTTTCTGTGTATACAGGGGGATTAGAGATGAACTGACGTGCTTGGCGTTGCCTGTAATTTGATTTTCAGAGAGAAGTACTGTAGCAACATGCTCCAAATCATAACCATCAGTGTGAATCTTTGTTATGTCACTATCTCAGTGCTGAAAAGAGTATCTTACTCAGCAGTCCTCGAGGAGATGTCAGACCTGCATACTAATGTGGAAGAACGGTCAAAGTTAGCAACCTTGACAATTGTCAGACCAAAAAGATGGACGACATTTCTCCTCAGACATTTTCACAGCCCTCTTTTTTTATACCTCTCACTCTATTTTGCTTTGTCTGCCCGTCTTCTTGTCTCTTTTTTTAATTTACTTGTTCATTTACTTGCCTCTGAACATCTGGTGTTATCTATCTCTCTCTCTGCTCTTTTTTTTCTTATTTGGCACTTTCTTTCTATCTGTGTCTATTCTTTTTTGTTCTTAGCTTTCAATCTGGTAGGAAACTGTAAGTATAGATATGTATTTTATTGGGTGTTATAATAGCCCAATCCATATAAATGTTTGAGGCTGATACTGATGAAGAGTTGAGAAAAATCTAACAACAATATATCGGTCAACAGGTATTCATTTCTTTCATAAACACATCCCAGATGTTTGATGTCATATTAGCCCTGTACTGTACATTATTATACAATGGTGTTAGAAATGAATCTGTTCAACAGCAAAACATTATTACATAAAAAAGTAAACTGTTGAAAAGAACTTAGCTCTGAATGTTCCAAATCTTTCACATCTTTAAAGTGTTTTTCAATCCAACTCAGCAAGTGATCAGATCAAAGAATCCTGCAATTACACTTTAGGACACAAGTATGTCAGCCTTGGTAGATTTATGTCCAAGCTTAAATCTTTTCACTTTTACTTTGTGATGAAGGACGTTTTTTGCAAGCAGATCTCTTTCTGAAGGCATGCTATTGATTTTCTAATATTCCCTATTCAGTAAGATAAAAACACTGTTGTCTCTACACAACAACTTGTGATGTTTATGAAGATTTTCACCCATCCAGGCCATAGCTAGAACTAAATAACTAGCTGAGATTCCTGAGGTCTTTAAGGCCACATGTGTTAGAGCTTATAGATTTTGGTGAGGCACCATTGAAATTGTGGTATTGAACAACGGATTTTTAGAGAGGAGTGTATTGACTGTGGCACTGTAGCCCACTAAATCCATGCTGATATTGAATAGGGTCTATAGATACTTGGAGGAGAAATTCTATTAGGTTCAACTCACTAGCCACCTTGCCTAGGGAGCAAGATCAATCTTTTGTGTGTGTTGGCTGTTATATGATGAGTGTTCTGCCTTGTGAGTGTTCGTGTCAGAATGTGAAAAACAGGACGCCGGGGTGATTCAACAAGTGCTTCACACCGACAGACTGAAGACATACGTGCACACACCCGCGCAGAAATGTTACACCCACTCAGTCCACCTTTGACATAAGTGAGAAGGGATTCTGCATCTTGCCAGATGACAAGGGAAGCTGCTGAGGTGCCGTACGTGAGAAAGTCATGCTTGACGCATCATAAAGACCACATGCTAGCACTGAGTCACTGCGAGGAGTTACAGGCTCGAGCATGGGAGGGACAGCAAGAAGAGGAAGGATTTAGAGGAAGGAATACATTAATGTGTGTGCATGTAAAGTAGTTTGTTTGTTGTCCTAGAAGCACACTCTTTGCGCTCTGCTTCTAGGAATGTGAGGGCATGTATACATCTATGGATGTATTTGTACTGTTCTTATACATGTTGTACACTGCAGTCTTTGTTTGCTTATGTGAATTAAGTATGTTTGCTTTGTGGACGCTAAATATAAAATATGTGAGAGGCTGAGTATAAGAGTATATGAGTGTGCAGATTTGTTAATGCATGTTTTTAAGTTTGCATTTCTACAGCATGAATAGAAATACTATGTATCAAGTAAACTTTATTTATAGAGCACTTTTGGATCTCTGGCAGTTGTGGTGAGGAATATGTAAGTATAAGCTAGAAGGCGGTGTTGCGGAAAATATCAATAAAGATAATGGTGTTAGCTGTGGAAAATGTCCCTCTTCATTGGTTGAACAGTACACCGCATTACTTGTTCCAAAAAAATTTAAATGAGTGCAATAAGATGCAGCTGCCCAGTTTAATTGGAGAGGTGATCCAACTGTGTAGCTGTCATTAGCTGTTCTTAAGTATCCTGCCTTGTTTAATAAAGATTAAAAAAGTAACTGAGATGTCACTACTTAGGGCATTTCCCAAAATGTGTGTCTTCTCTATTTCCCCTTTTTGCATTTCTTCCTTCCACCTTATATCAAAAGGGACTAAGACACAAGTAAGAAAATAGCTGAGACAATTAGGTTGACTGGATAAACCAATACACAGGTCTAACAAACCAGCAACACCTACCTTGGCTGTAGTTGTGAGCAGTTATGTAATTGTGACATGATGTTGAGTAAAACAAAAATAGTAAGCAAATGAATTTAGACTCATTGTCTCTTTATTCATGGCAGTCGAGTTGAGATATTTTATGTATTAGACCAAAGTGGTTGACCACCAGACAGACATTGCAATCCCTAGATGGCACTAGCGTGTGTAAAATCATCAATACATAACTGCACACCACAAAATATAGTTATCACCATCAAGAGAAATCCACATATAATTGAGGTTTAAGATGTTTTCTTTTTCAATGTGCACAAATTTGGCTTCGTGACATTTTGTGGAAGGCTACTTCTAAGGAGTAACAATGGTAGTAAGATCACAAAAAAATGTGTTTGTGTATGCTTGGATATGTGTGTTTGTGTGTACCTGTAGTATCTGGCACCGGTCTGAGGAACAATCTATGTTCTCACACGGCTGGTACATTCCGAGGGTCACGCAGTTCAACAAGATCACCATAATACTCACACGTTCGAACCACGTAGAAACACTGACTGTTAAGGAGAACAGAGTGACACAGAACAACATACAAGAACCACTGACTTTTCATTCACAAATTCTTGTTTCATTAATTTTATAATTATCTCAGTGATTAATCATGATAAATAGGTATGGGTTTGACTGTAACTCTCTACACATGCCTATACTGAATAAAGATGACAGCAAGTGGTAAGAGTAAAGAAAAACAGACCTGAAAAAAAAATAAAAACAGAAAACTACAGTGTTATTAATGCAAGAGAACCTCCAAATAATAGTAAGAATCATAGATATATGTATAATTTTAACACTGAAGGCTGCATATGGTCTAAACGTGACACTCCACGGTTCATCTTCTGTTGTCACTCCTGCAGGCCTCTTCCTTACCAGTACTCTAACATTTATATCCAAGTGCTTAAAAAACTGTTGAAAGTTATTGTTATTGTAAAACTGAAGAGATTGTAACAAAACTACAGCAATGAAAGGTTGAACCCTGTAGGGTCCAATTCAGTGACAACACGTCATAGTTTTAGAGTGCAGCTTTGACTTTTAGGGCCTGCCATGATTTTCGTCAGGCTGGTACTGTCTAAATGTTGCTGTTAATGTGTAGGCATTCAGAGCAGTTATTACGGAAGATGTATAACTTGAAGTAGCAATGAAAAAAATGTGTTTACAATGTGTACACCATAAAACTAGAAATTTCCCAATCAACTGTTTCATTCCCCCGACACTCACACATACACTCCCATAGAAATCCCAATTATGAAGCAACAAGTTCTAATAGACGCTAGATACATTTCACAGAACTGAATTCTACCACTGTTGGTGTGTCCTTGAGCAAGGCACTGAAACCCTACTTGTTCGGTGCTTTCATTTTCCTCTGACTACTCAGAATGACAAGAGAAAAGCTGCAGAACAAAAGTCCGACAACATCAGTGACGATGCCAAATGTTCTGAGAGTACCATGGCACAAACAAACTTGTTCAGAGGAAAAGGTTAACAGAGCGAGCAGAACATCCAAATCAAGCTGCATGCCATAGAAAAGCGACAGAAACAAACCAGCAAAGTGTGACAGAGTGATTCAATATGCATTTTCTGTGTGGGGGGTGAACATACTGCCTGGCTAACAAGCGTGTGAAGGAGGATGTTCTGTAATAGCCCAGGAGGTCCAATCCCTTCCTGAGGCTATATAGCACAGGATGCTAAAATGCTCCCGCAGCAGCCTACAACACAGGACAGGCAAGAAATAAGAGAGAAATATGGGGGACCTGTTCTTTTCTGAGCATAGTACACGGCAGGTTTGAACAGACAGGTTTTCGAAAAAAGATTCAATTCTCAACATGTTTCTCTTGGCCCTGGCTGATCCCTCCTAGAAAGACATGGGCCATTGTAGATATCACAGCAGGGATAAAGATAGGCTGTGAGTGGGCAAAACACATGCATACACATAAACACACAGATAGAGCCTCAAACACATGCACACAAACACCCACGCAATACACACGAGCAGAAGAGTACACATAGATATGCACGTGCAAACAAACTTACATACTCAAAATCATAATGCTCACACTCACCCACCCACACGTGAGCACACACATGCGCACACATGCACACACACCTTCAATACACCCTCAGTTGTGTGCATGAAGTCTCACACTAAATAAAACATTAAATCAATGTGTGTCAGATGATGGGGATTACTAAAAGAGAAATATTCAGCAATGCAGGGAGGCATGTTTAATACTGATGTCACGCAGGCTAATAGCCTGTAAAGAAGATGTGGGAGTCAAGGTTAAAGGCAAGATTTGTCATTTAATACTTGTTCGTCCGGTCCAGTCCTCACAAACTGTACTGCCAAACCAAAATCACACATGAACGATTATGACACAGTAGGATCCATTTTTAATTGGGTTATATATTGCTTATAAAACCGTTGTCTGCTAGGTTCTGGCTATTAAATACACAGTGGGGTGCACATGGAAGCAACAACAGTGAGATAAAAACAAATGCACACCTATATATGTGTGTATAAAATATCAAAGACTTTGGTCATTTGTTGTAAAAACTGTAAAAGTAATCTATCTAGTAGTCAGAATCTACTGAATTTGATCAAACTGCTTGCAGTTAATTGATTTTAAATAGAAAATAGAAGATAGAGACAATGTATGTGGAGATCTTTTCTTCAAATAAAAAGCGCACCAGGAACATAAAGATTAAATGTAAGCTCGTTGAACAATGGGAAGGCTTTATTTGGAAACATCTGGTCAGGAGGTGTTGAGTTAAGCACAATAGCTTAACAACAATTAAAAAAACAAAAATGGAAACATCTGGAAAAAAGTAGTGTATGAAAAGGCCTTTGTTATTGCGCTGATGAAATTACCGCTTTGGAAATGCACATGCAGTGAAAAAAAAAATCAAGCTAAAAAGGAAATGCAGCTTTGAGTTTACATCAACAAAGTAAAGGCCTATCTCTCCAATAACGTCCTGGTTCCCTCTGCACTTAAGCTAAATACTGCTACTACTTGTGAATTTAAAGTATGTTTGATTTAAGTTTAGATACATATATGTTTTCTGTACATTGATTACCTTAATGATATATAAAAACAGAGAAGCTGAGCTAAGTTTTAGATTTGTGAAGAATTAGATGAGTTTCATTGTTCATGTGCTAAGTGTATATGACGTGTCAATATACATTCTGTGATTTTTTTCACTTTTATGTAATAAAATCACTTGTAAGTCTACTTACAAATCCTACAAATATTCAAATAATGTCACAATTCCACAGGCATGCCTGAATTCCAGGCTAACACACATTCTCTTTCACACACACACACACACGTTTGCCACTTCAGCTATTTTCTGTGACTAGCCCTTCCTAATGAGGAGAGAGATTTCATCCGCAGGTGTCACCAAGCTTGCGGTGAAACCCTTCAGGCAGCACCTGTGAACACACCTCCTAAAAACTGCAGCCTTTTCAGGCAGAAACACACTTTAATGTAAACACCATGGCTGGATAAAACTGCAGGTCAGCGCTTTCCTTTTTCCCTCCTCTAAGGAATGATGACAGCCTTTGGGTAACGCTAGGATTATCTTGGGGTCATTTCCACTGCCATATGCATTCTTTAAAAACAGCTCCTGTGAGTTGCCAGATTGCCCAGCTTTTCAATTTAGCTTCTCATGCACGCTGCCTATACATGAGCTGCCTTTAACAATGTGCAAATGTCTGTCAGTCTCCACTTCTGAAAAATGAGTCAATTAGTGTAGGTGCCTTGGAGGAGGCTCTGTATCTTTTTTCCCCATTTTTTCACTCACACAGACACATGTACACATACTGCACATTAACACTGCAACTGGATTGAGAATGAGGTGGAATTCAAAGCACAAAGCTCTATTACAGGGTGTTCGAAAAAGATTAACGCCAAAATTGTTTTGTAGAACAGTTCAGTTTCACCGCCTGAATTTCTTAACCTTTTTTTTTTTTTTTTTTAACCACAGAGTGATTGCAAAGCAGGGTGCTGTTTTCAGCACGCTCTGCTTCACATTCATCCAGTGGCTGTCACTCACCATTGGAAGCTGCTGGGAACACCTACAGTATTTCAATGAGGGCAACTGAGCAACGCCATTAAATAGTTGGAAGTACAGTTTGACTGACAAGGCCTTCTGATATTTGTGTGTCAAAAAGAACAGTATAGGGTTTACTCTTATATTTTTTTGGTCATTGGCAAGGGGAGAAGTTACTAAAAGAGCATTTCAGCAATTTTCGCGATAAATAAACTTTCCAATAAAATCAATATTAATAAAACTTTTAAAACTGTGAAAATGTTGCTCTATTAGAATTGCTAATTTAAGTGAAAAGTGAGGGATGGACAGATCAGGAGACATCAGCTTTTTTTGGTGTAAAGAGCGGTATGGAGAAGTGAGCCGTGTTGTGAGAGGAGTATTCGGGCACAGGTTGCGTCAGTTTGTGCAGGACCAAAGGTGATGATGTCCATAACTTTTCAGCTTCCTTGATCTGGTAAATAGTGGAAATTCTTCTTTCCAGCTCTGCCAGCTCTATTTCCAGCTCAATTTTGTCAGGCAGGTGAGCGCAGATGTTCCAGCCAGACAGGGAGGTGAGTGAAGCCATGTACTGTACAGGGCTAAAACAGTTTAAAAGCTAGCACTAGCTGTAGATAGTAGCAACCGCTAACAGGAAGATTTCAAGCAGGGGCTCCAAACACTGCCCAAAGTGTTGTTCAAAGTCTGATGACTAGAATCCTTCCCATTGGAAAGAAAAATCCAAGAAAAGTAGTTGTTTCTTTCATTTCTCGGAGACGTGGCTGTGTGGATCAATCCCTGAATCTGCACTGCAGCTGGCTGGCTCTACAGAGCAGACCGCAACACAGAGCTTTCTGGCAAAACAAAAGGTGGAGGTATCTGTTTTTATATTACCAATGGCTGGTGTACCGACGTGACAGTGATTCAGCAGCACTGTTCTCCTGATCTGGAATTTTTTACCATTAACTATAAACCGTTGTACTCTACCTGTGAGTTTGCCTCAATCACTCTGGTCGGTGTTTACATGCTTGCTTTACAAGCAGACAAACCCGGACTCCCTTGTTATTGAGACCTTCCCAAATCCAGACAGTTTATAATGTCCAACCAGAGAGGGGAACACTTTGGATCACTGCTACACTACAGTAAGTAGTGCCTATCATGTTGTCCCTGTGCTCCACTGTGACACTCCACCTGATTCTTGCATACAGGCAGAAACTAAAGCTCTGTAAACCTGTAGTGAGTACATTAAAGAATGCATCAGTGAAGCTGTAGAGGAACTTCAAGTGTGTTTGGACTGCACTGACTGGGATATTTTCAGATCTGCTTCCAACAGTCTGGATGAGTTCACTGATGCTGTGACGTCCTACATCAGTTTCACGCACCAGAGTGAGTTATAACAATGACAAACCCTGGTTTACAGCCAAACTCAGACAGCTAAGGTTGGAAAAGGAAGAGGCATTTAGGAGTGGAGACAGGGACGGTTGCATGGCGTTAAAGTACAGGTTTAGCAAGGAGGTGCGAGAAGCTAAACAACTGTACTCAGAGAGACTAAAGAACCAGTTCTCTGCAAATGACGCCACTTCTGTCTGGAGGGGCTTCAGACAGATCACAAACTACAAACCCAAAGCCCCCCAATTCCATCAACGACTGTCGCTTGGCAAATGAGCTGAAACAGTTCTCCTGCCACTTCAAGAGTCAATCAAACACCATCCCCAGTGACTCCTCTGCTCAGATTCAGCCCCAGTCCACAATCTCCTTCTCCCCCTCCTCAGAGTTGCCCTCTCAGCTGACTCCACCTGCAGGTGGATCACAGACTTCCTGACGGACAGGAAGCAGCACATGAAGATGGGAAAACATATCTCTGATTCCAGGACTATCAGCAGCAGTTCCCCTCAAGGCTGCGTTCGTTCCCCTCTGCTCTTCTCCCTGTAAACATAGAGCTGCACCTCCAGTCACGTCCATCAAGCTTCTGATGTTTGCAGATGACACCACCCTCATTGGGCTCATCTCTAGTCGGGATGAGTCCGCCTACAGGTGGGACATTGACCATCTGGTGACCTGGTACAGCCAGAACAGTCTGGAGCTCAACGCTAATGAAGACAGTGGAGATGGTCGTGGCCCAGCCCCATTATATATTATATATTTCTACATTTATGTATGTCAACTGTATGTTTGTCTACGTGTAGCACCTTATAACCAAAGCAAATTCCTCCTACGGGTAAAACACTACTTGGCAATAAAGCTCCTTCTGATTCTGATGTCTTTTGTCTTACCCAAGTCTCAAAAACTCAGTCTCTCATTATTTCATCTTTTCTCCAAAGGGGGTTTTAGGAGCAACATTTCAGACTGAAGTGATCTCAAAAATATACAATTGAGATCATAGTGCTTTCTCAAGAGTTAAGAAAAGAATATTCTGAGCAAAAGACATTTCCTCTGGGTTAACCCAAATAAAAGACTGAAGTTTTAAAACATGTGACATAAAAACGTGGCCTAAAACTGGATAACAGTAAATGTTAAAATATAGCCTCTGACAGGTAGATACAGACACTGACATGTCGGCGCATGCACTTAGCTCCATAACAAAGTCATAAATTCGCATGACAAAGCTTCCATTCAGACTGCAGCCAAATAGCCTATGTATTCTTCCAATGCCTGTTTGTGCATATTTGATACGCACCTAGGAACCTTTTGCAAGCACTTGTTTATGCCTGTTGTTGCTAATTTGCATCATACTTACCATCATACTTGAATTTATATCTATTCTATGTTCTATAAACAAATTAACAATCCACTTACTTTAGTATCAGCTTAAAGGCAAATGAAAAAAACAAGTAATATATTTTCTTATATAATTAGTTAGTAGCTGTACAGAACATAAATTGCTCACACATCTGTTAAAAAATCTTTGATTGATGGCAAATTGATTCAATCCACTGATTTCAGCCCCAAAACTTTTACATTAATTTTGGCATTCTATTATTTTCCTGGCAACCCAAGGTCCAAACGTGCAGAGTAAAGGTACAACAAAGTTTGATCCAAAGCTCCAGGAGCAGATTCACCATACATACATCACACAGCTGTCAGGACACAAATCCAAAATTTTGGAGGCCAGACAAAATTCAGTTGCACTGGAGACCATTACCCAAAAGATTTGGATGTGCCGAAAGCATCAGCGTGACAGAGCTGGAAAGAGGCTGAAAGTGTGTGGCAGCGGGGGCTAAATGAATTCTTAATACCACACTGCATGGCGTCACTCTTTCTAACCCTTTCTCAATGTCTATCTGCCTTTTCTCTCTCTAGCCTTCTCTCACTTGTTTTTATTGTATCCAAAGAGACACGCAGGAGGCAAACGACCTCTGGTTTCCATGGCAACCAATCGACTATCAAATGAAGGTCACAAATAGTCACAAAGAGAGAGGAGAAGTATAGAGAGGGACAGAAAGCTGAAGAGAGAGGGGGATAGGGGGACATTATTTTGGTTTGGGTCTTTGGTGTCCTTAAGTGAGACTCCATCATGTCATGAGTGCATACATTTTTCTATCAAGCTAATGCTACAGGAGGAGCTCTATTTGTGCTCTGCTTTAGAGACATTTTATTTAGAAAATATGATCAGCCACTGAACAATAAACAAAACTTTGAACAGAAACCTCACATTGTGGTGTGGAGTTTCAAACATCAGACAGGTTTAAGTATGTTAAAGAAAGAAACATGAGAAATGCTCTGACGTTCCTTCAACAACTACTGAACTAGTTTAGATTAGTTTGAAAGCAGTAGTTCAACTTTTTTAGGAAATATGTTTTTTGGTTTTTTTTGCTGTCTTTCCACATGTGAGATAAGCAAGTCAATACCATTCTCGTGTTAAGTAGTGAGCTGCAACCTGTTGCATCAACAGTGTGGAAGTTCAACCATAGGCTAGTTATAAATTATTACTATTATTACTACTTTATGCATTAAATAAAAGCAGTGGCAACATGTACATGAGTTACAACATAACTCAAAGTAACAACTAAATAGTTACACACATATATACATATATATATATATATATATATATACACATATATATATTATATATATATATATATATATATATATATATATATATATAATATATATATATATATATATATATATATATATATATATATAGCTAGATAATTGAAGCTTAATTCTGTGCCTTCGGTGGCTCATGCCATCCAAAAAGTTAATGTGCATGGTAACAATGACTTTATGTCCAAATTTCTGAGGTTCTGACCCAAGTAATCATGGTGCAACCAATTTTAGTATCTGATTTAGTTACAAACTAACTTGTAGTTACTAAGCCTCTAGTGTCACCTGTACACCCTAACTTAGGAGAGAACTTGCAGGAGGTGTTTAGCTTAGCATGGCATAAAGACTGCTAGTACAGGGGAAATAGTATGGCTACGTCCATAGTGCAAAATATATTGATCAAGTTAACTAATTAACATGTTATATCTTGTTTGTTTAAGCCAGGCTGAAACAAAAGTGCAAAAAATGCAATTTGTGATTTTAGGGAGAGTGACGTGCCGGAACAATCTTTTCTGATAACATCCAGGAGCAGTGAACAGCTTCCCAAAGTTTATGTAATTTGACCAGGTTTGTTACCACTGAACCTCTTAACGTACGCATTGCTAAACTGACGCTGTCAGTTTAGCAACTGACGCTGTCAGTTTAGCAATGCTCTCAATTTTTAAATAATGCATAATGCATTTCGACCACCAACAGTTCAGTTGGACATTCTGTTATGTTATGCTAGTAACAGCTAGCTTCAAGCCACAAGCAAGAGTAGAAGCAGGCTAGAGAGGTCTGCTGGAAAGCTCGCTTCTCTCCAACTCCACATTCCTAGACGTTTTCATTTTCAAACTTGTAGACTTCAACCCCAACTGATGCTGACTCAAGTGACATCACTTGAGGCAATTTATCAGATTTGATGCAGCTCCCTCTGGAGCCACTGAAGCTTTTTACAGCGTTTTATATTTCATATATGCAGAAGAATGTTCCAAGACTTTGATGTGTAAAATCAGTGGAGTAGGCCAAACTAAAACCTGTGCTGACAACCCTGGTCTATAAATGAAGATGCTGCACAGAAGTCCCGATCACATGATAAAATTTAGGTCATCAAGTAATAAAGTAGATCCAACTGGAACTTTACCTGTAAATGTTTTTACTTTGTTTGAAAAGCAACAGCAGTTTAGACTTTGCTGCTGCTCTCAGCACATAAAAATTTATTCTAGAAACATTTACTGCTTTAGTCTTCCTTTTTGTTGATTTGTTGATCTCACCTCAAACTGTTCTCACATTGCCATCTATCTTTCAGTTGCTCACTCTCTCTCTCTCTCTCTCTCTCTCTCTCCGCTCCTCCTTTATCTTCTCCTGCATCACTATACAATGTTTAGAGAGGCTGGCAGGTCTTTTTCTTTCCTGGAATTTTCCATCAGGGGTTCTTCGATCCAGTACAGCACTGGATAAAGAGAGGATGGAGGTGTGTAGGGGTGATAGTCTGTATATGTGTGTGTGCTGGACTGCTGTAGTAAGTACCATGGGATATCACGCAGTAATGCTTCGAAGCATCTCATGTCAGCTTCTCTTTTCCCTAAGCAGTCAGGTCAGAAGAGTTTACACTGGACACACATGCGCACACACTCAGAAACACTTGGAAGGTAAAGGTTGTGTGGATAGTTTTTGTTTCACTTTATACATTCATACTGTCCAGTCAACAGGTTACTTGTCAGTCTGTATAACTTCATGTTTACTCCTCTTGGTTCACTTGTAAAACGTCATTGTGAACAAGAACCAGTTTTTCACATTGATCAAATAAATTTTGAGTTATTAAATCTGTAATTCGACTCAAAAAACTTACACAGTTAAGTCAATCTTTTACACGCTTGTCGCCATCTTGCTGACACAGTTTTTCAAATATTGGCAGCTAGACTGCTAGCTTCATGTGTGCGGAAAGATGACATCCACCTTCTCAATCCTGCCAAATATCTGATTTGTCACGTATTTCCATCTAAACAGCTGTCACTGGGCACACCAAATGTATTTCAATCACTGAAAAATTCAGAGATTCAAAGATCTGTAACAGGAGTAGGGCATAGACTGAATGCGAAGCAAATTTAGAAGCCATGTTATTTCATACATGCACAGATTTGAATGGAGGTAAATAGATCGGCTCGCTCTAGGCAGAGTACATTGCACCAAAATCCTGTCTATGCAAGATGAAAACATCTCAGAAGAAGAGGTAGCAGAAGAGTAATTTAAATAATTTTGACTCTTAAAATTTCACCAACACACATACTCAAGCCAGAGTCTATGAATTTGCGAGACAAGTCTCTATCAGCCTCTGCACTGCATTTTACAGTGTGTGCTAACAAGCCGGATTTGTATTTTGGAAATATGCTATTTTCTCTGCTATTTTGTCTTTTACCACTCCCATAATTTGCTACGACATTTTCGGAGATGTGAGGTCCTGCTCACTAACGGGGCTGAAAGCACTCCTTCAAATTGAGGAGGAACTCTAATAGTCCCATCCTGCTACCAAGTCTTAAAGTGTTTTTCTTAACTGTAACAGATCCTTAAATAAATAATTCTTCCATAATTTAAGAATTACTCAACTTTCCACCTCAAATCTCTGGCTTTTCTTTCTGTCTGTCTTCCACTGTACTTCTCCCCCAGATGAACTGTACACAACTGCCATAAAATTCCTTAAGACAAGCTCTGCCCTGTTGCTGTGGAAACCAGCGCTGACAAAAATATTAGGAAGCCTCTGTTGTGTTTGCATCTGTGCCTTCTGTGTTTGGATTTGTGTATGTCGGTTTGTATTGTGGATAACACACTCATGCCCACACGCAAAAAGGGAATCCATGGTTTTGGTTTTATTATCAGTGTACAATGAGTTAATTTAGCAGTCCATCTTTCCTGTAAATAGACTCAGATAGATAAACTGCAGCAATAGGGAGGCCTGAAGGCATGGAAAAGGACCGATTAAGTTCTTCTGGTTTACTAACAGCTGCCAATTCAAGTGTTTAGTTGATGTGATGGTGAGATATAAGGAATAGAGGTAGCAGGGAAATACTCGGTGTGCAATTGCAGATAGGAGCCTGCTTGTAAGACAGGAAAAGGCACAAACATGCACACCGAGCAGGGATGAAAATTCTGTTGTTGTTGGAAGGCTACCCATTGGTGAGTAAATATATTCAGCATATAATTTCTGACGGTAATTAGCAGCAGGCCGGCGTTCTTGTTGGTTTTGTGTCGCACTTAAATTGGTCCCCGATGTACCAAGGTATCTAAAATTGTGTAACACACGGATAAGGGGAGTTCATTGGTTGCTGTTTATGTTCTTTTCATTACTTGTGTTTGATTAGTGTAGATTTGTAAGGGGACAGGCGTTAGGGGACAGGCGACAGGAGTCGGGGGGAAAGAGGGGAGAGTGAGAGTGTAACCGCTTTGGTACGGGGATCAGCCCCGAAAGATTATCCGCAGCAGCTTTATCCCGTGTGAAAAGCCCTTTATCCCAAAACCATGTGTGCTTTTAAATAGCATTCTGGCTTTACCTGAACCAGTGGCGTGCCGCGGCATGTTGGTTGCCGTGAACTGCATGCACCTCGTGGCTGGGGACAATCATTTGTACTGAGAAAAGAGGTGGATACAAATCTCAACAGGTAGCCTTCATCATGTGTTCTGCCGAATTACGCATTCACCTCTTAAAAGGTCCTTTTCAGATACTTTGCTCTGCGCACTGATCAAACGGGGTTATCACCGCATTTTTGCTGAATCTCAATGAATGCTACTTCTACTGAGTGTAATAAAATATTAACGACTCTAAACGTTAATAAAATACATACTTCAAATCATTTATCACCAGCGATCCACCCCACAAAAGGATATTATAGCGTTTAAAAGCAGTATTTGGAGGTGCATGTAATTCTAATTACAAAAGTTGTACTAGGAGTGTTTTTAACTTTTAGCTGGGTGGTTGGTGGTCCAGTCAGTGTCTGACACACTGTCAGATCTTCTAATGGTCCTGCTGTCCTCCCCAGAGATCAAGGAGAATGATCCATAGACTGAATAAAAAATGTTGTTCCCACAAAAGCTGTCAGAACCAGAAGGCCAGAAGAGGGTGACTGTAGAAAGTGAGCAGTCTGATTAGCAGGTTTCAGTTGAATGATAAAATATGACAAGAGTGAGCAGTGATAAGAATTAAGTTGAATGACTGATAAGCCTCTTGTAAGTTTATAAAAAAAATCATCATCATGTCATGTATAGTACATTTAATATCAATAATATCATTTAGCTTCAAATATCACTCTGGTCTCTTATTTAAGTTTGTATTTGACATAATATCTTATTATCTTAATTAAAAGGACAGAAACAAATGTAGGCCTATATGTACACAAAAGGCAAATCATTATTTTGGCCGGTGGATTTTTTCATCTCCCAGCCACCTTGGCAGATGAGCCAAAAAGTTAATTTCCACCACTGACACCGAGTCTTCCTTTGGACCATCTGGTGGGATTTTCTCTGCCCCCCCTCTCTCCCTTCAAGGCTAATTATAATTCACACAACTGACTTTCATTTCATGCTGAACGCTGAAGACAGGGGAACCTAAATAAAACAAGGTAAAGAGAACAAATGATGGCGCTGAACCTAGATAGAAACAATAAGGGAGAGAATCAGAGGGAAAATTAATGTAAGGGAAAAAGAAAGTGTTGTGAGTGGACTAGTTACAATCAATTAGTCAG
>NW_024040801.1:0-5174 GCF_014851395.1 Micropterus salmoides | reverse complement strand
TTTTCCTGCACAGATGCCGCTTTAAATCTGGCCTCCAGCTCTCGACAACCTCTGACGCTGTCTTCATGGTAAACACAATTTTCTAGCAAATGTTGCACTTTGAGGATTTCTGTCATTTGTAACTACAACTGCAGCATTATGCTGATGCGGGGCGCTGTCTCATAATCAGGACAGTGAGTTTGTTGAATGTGTAAATGAGCCTTTATGTTGTCTTTGATTTAACGTTCAACAGGGCACCTTTATTTGTTGCAATAAACCACCTCTGGCTCAATTTGAGCCAGGAAAAACCCCGTCATAATCTCGACAGTCATATCCTCACTCCGATGAAAGGTTGTTGTCACAGGGACACTGAGATCTTGTGTGTTGTTTTACACAGATAGAGTTGTAAAGCACTGTGCTTTAAAACAGTGTATAGTCGCCCATGGTTGATGGGAATTCAACTGGATGTCATCCCAAATTACGTAACACACCAGCCTCTAGGCTTGCATTTACTTGTTAAGGAGTCAATCAAACTATAACTCTGCTAGAGTATTTTTTCACTACTTTTAGACACCCATGAGTTTGCTTATGCAGACTCATCTATCTTCTTCATGTTCAGATGTGAAACTAAAGTCAAAGTCCAGCATCTCTGAAAACCAGCACACAGTTTTGATACTCAGCTTCAACATGACAGAATGATCAGGTTTGAGGTTGGCTACAATAGGAAAATTACACTGTAAGATTCCAGTTATTTACTTTATTGTTACTACAGTTTTGTTTAGAAAAAAGGTCAATAGTACAAAATAGTCACTTGCTGGGTTTTTTAGAGTGTAGGAAGTAATGGAAAGTACACAGTTACACCTACCAGCACCTCTAAAGTTCAGTAATTAACATCTAGTTTGTTTAACCAATACAAAACAGAAGTCTAAAACTGACCGTATTTTTATTATACAGACATGAGTGGAACCAATCTTTTCATTTAACTCTGAGCAAGAAGGCGAATAATAACTATTGCCGTAGCAGAAGAGGACAAAGACCTTCTAATACTTTAAGACTGAAAATAGGTCGTTTGTTGAAACACAAGGACTCAAAAGTGACATGTATTGAAGTATGATTTTCAAGTCATAAAAGCCTGGTAAAATAATTAATTTTATAACGGAACACTGGTGCAAACTCAACACAAAGTATATTTTGGTACTTCGATTTAAGAAAGTAAAGTACTTTCAGCAACATTCATTTTCAATAGTGCATTTTTCCCCTCAAATCCTTAAACTGTCATGCAATTCCATGGTTATAGAGAACCTTGTCATTTAAACAATTACACAAAAAACTAATTAGACACCAGTCTAAATCCAAAAGATCTGTGTGTGTGTGTGCTGTAAATAGACCTGAAAGTGAACCACTCACTGCTCATCTCACCACAGTGACGGAGGCGACGAGTACCACAGATGGGGACCATCAGTGGTGTAGTAAATGAAGAGTATTTGGAAAGTTTAGGTAGCCAGAATGATAGGGAGGATGATACTGAGACAGACTCTACCTATTATGCAACACATCCTGCAGGCTGGCACTTGCGCTGGAGTAAATCCTGTTGGTTTACCATTCAGCTCTCCCACTAAAGCAGTCATTACAGTACCTTATATTGTTTAGCACTGTATAAACAAGGTCTCCCACAGAATGACGGCTGTGAGTGGGACAGAGACAGAGGGAAAACGCAACACACAAACACAAGCTCCACTGGAATTAGTTCCCTATAGTTTCACAATATTTTAATGTTGAAGTCCAGCTCCAAAAATCTGAATGGGTGCAATTATTTACTACGGATACTGAGTTGATTGTAGTACTATTTTGTTTTAATTATTTTTTTACTGGAGTGAGTCAAGTAATTATTTTATTTGTATTTGTTATTAATGTACTGTAATGTACTTTATAATTAAGTGTTACCACAATTGTTTCACATGTTATATGTTCTCATGCTGATTTTATGTTTTGGTAACAGTTTTCCACTCTGGTAGACAATAAAGTTCTATTTCAACATTGAAAATAGAGAGAATAAAACGAACATGATGTTTTGTTTAAATCGTGTTTTGAATCTTATCCACGGTTAGGTCAGTTTTACTGAATTGCACTGATATTAAGGGATTAATCAAATATTTGAAATTTAAATGAAAGTCAAGATTGTTTCAAAAAAAGTGTATTCCTGTCTTCCAGTCTGTCGCCACTTGGGTCTAATTTTCAAACTGTTGTCGTCCTTCCACTCAGTTGACAAGATTTATATGTATGCATCAATTAATTCCAAAATTAATTGCTGAGATTCTGGAAATGCAATGACATCACTGGAACCAGGTAAACATGAAACACCAAACTAACTCCACTGTACCATCATAGACACTCTCTCCTCCCCTCCTCCAAAGACAAACCAAACGCTCCTCTTCCACTTTCACTCAGCTGTCACTGTGCTGTCAGATCCGTGTGATTATGATTCACCTGTGAATTCAAAACCTTTCAGCTACGCCCCAAAATATCGACGTCATTCGCTGAAAGATCTGCTGAGCGAGTGATTTACAGTCAGCTTCACTGCACACAGCGCAGGTGACAGGAAATGAGCAAGAGACAAATGTGGACGACATGTGACAGAGGTGTTGAAGCAGTCATGACATCCTGACTTCAAACGTTGTGTCATTTATCATTAGCGATAGCAGTGATAGCACAATGCACAAATCAATACACCTGCATTCCCAGGGAGACTGAAGCATCGAATGGGTGAAAGGAAGAACGACGATTGAACATAGTGAGAAAGACGTTCAATTTGATGAAAGAAAAGCAGAGAATTAACATCTACGAGGCCGTCAACTAATCCAAAAGAAACAGTGCAATTTCTGATAATCGATGAGTATTATACTAATTTAAATTTCTAAACATTTTTGTCAATTGCGTATCTTTGAGTTTGACTGTTGGTTGGACAAAACCAGCAATTTGAAGACATTATAGATTAAACTGATTATCCAGTAATCAAAGAAGAATTAACAGATTCATCAATAAACAAACGGTCAATAGTTGAAGCCCTAGAGCCAAGCATTGCAAGAAATCTACTATTTAAAAAAACAAAAGGAGGTGAACAGGTCACCACGCATTCAAATAAGGTGTGATAATGTGCACAGAAGGCCGTTTCTCTACATTTGATGGAAACATGAAAATAAGAGTGATAACAAATAGTTTGCATCTCTTTCTGAGACTGAGCCCAGTCTATAAAGTCCCAGTCCTAACAGTGACAGAGCCACAATGCATTCCTGCAGCCATTCCCACAAGGCACGCAGTTATGGTCTCACACCATGCTGTGCACCTGTCAGATGCATTCCCATCATACCACTCAGAATCATCACAAACTCCATTCCTCCTCCCAGCACTCCCCTGAAGGCTCAGGTGTTCCCCACAGTGTGAAGGTGCACCAGTTTAGGTGACAACAACTGCAGCAGCAACACACGCAATTATTTTAAGCGGACTTATTATGCTAATTTCTAGCTCTACATTTTTGTAGTTTTATTCTGGGATTCCAGTTGTGTTGCATGCTTTCAATGTTCAAAAAACCTATCTATTATACTGGCTCTTTATGCAGCCCCACAGTTCATCCTGTCTGAAACAAGCAATCCGTTTTAGTTTAAAAATGGAGAATTAACACGAATACGATCTCCGTCCACACCAGCGTTTTAGAGTTGATCTCTGTCTACTTAAAACGAGTGAAACACACATCTAGTGGCCGTTCAGGTACACTGGGCATACGCGTGCTGGTGTAAACATGAAGCAGATGGACTATTCCGTAGTTACAGAAGATTTGGTGAAAGAATAAAGTACTACAGACTAAGAATCAGCTTTTTTTTTTTGTTTTTGTTTTTTTTGCATGGACCAATAACGAGCAGGGACTGTTACTCATTGTAACACGGGACTGTGGTGGCGGACAACAGACTGGGAGTCGTCGCAAAGTAAACGGCAACATGCACAGTAAAAGTGTAGGCAGGTAAGTGTCATTTGCATGGTACAGAATATTTTAATAAAAATACCAAGTCAAAAGCTCTGTCAGTAGCTCCTTGTGTCTGCTTTGCATGACTTAGAAGACCCAATCAGAGAGCCAAGCGTGAGCGTCTGCGTCATTGTTTCTAAAGTTGTCCATTTTTGCCCGTCTTCTCTAAAACGCCCTCCGGAGTTTCAAAACCAAAAAACGGGGTCGGCAGCGTTTTGTCCATTTTAGGTCTTTTTCGCTGTTTTAGTCTGGATGGGAGGTGCAAATGTAGCGAAAGGCCTCCGTTTTGAAACGAAAACGCAGTAACGCAAAGCTCCTCTGTTAAGTACTTTTTCCCCTGAATCACTTTATTCTTTAGCCAAATCTTCTATAACCACGGAGAGCGCATTGTTGAGCAGAGCGGTCAAACACAGACAGACTGAGAGGGTGGGGGGTACTTAGTGGGCGTGTCGTGCCTGAAGCAGATCATGAGCAGATGACTGTATAAGGACATCCCTGCCTGGCTGACGTCAGCTCCGCAGGAAAGTAGAAAAAAATATAAAAATAACCTAGTATTCAGAGCCGTCTGAAGCATGAGCTTTTTACTCACCGGGATTACTTTGGCATACGTTTACCTCATTTTTACACTCTCTCTTTTTACTCACTCTACATTTTTTGGAAACGCTGACACAGTTTAGTATGAACATTGTAAAATTATATATCAATATGACAGAAAGTAAGGAAAAGCTATATAAAAAGGTCCCCTTTAACAATCCTGCCTTTAAAAGATCCTGAAAGTAGCCTACTTTACTGTTCAAGTTCTGTGCAGAATATTTCTGTGTTGGTGGATTTGGTGAAACCTTTGACTAATCAAGCGTGTTTTGATTACAAATCCTCAATCTCCCTTCGAAACAAATCCTGGATCAATTGCAGGGGTTAGCAGCACTTACTCTGCTGGAAATCCATTTGAAGAAAAAAAGAAGATGTACATGTCTACAAACATGGTTTAACTGAGTACACCGAGGTACAATCAGGAACATAATTAAGCAATTGCATATTTTTGAAAAAGAAGATACAGTGGCTCATCTTTTCATATAGACTACTAATTACCCTCTTACTTGCCAGAAAGAGCTAACTCAATAGCCATTAAATAGCCCTGTTAAAACATAATTTCATAACACATTTACTTTCATTTAGC
>NW_024040800.1:0-6764 GCF_014851395.1 Micropterus salmoides | reverse complement strand
AAATACTATCTTTTCAACCTGGGGGTTACGAAATTAATATTTTAGCTATACTTGCTGCCAACCACGTAGCTGGAAGTTTGATCTCTTGTGAACGTTTGGGCTTCAATGTTTCAACCATTTCCAATACTAATAAATGCAAAAAGGTAGATCTCAATAATTTCACACGTGGATTGTCTTTTGGGTGTGCCTCCGAAAGTTACTGGCTTCAACTGGTAAATTTAAAACTTTGAAAATATGTTATTGATTTACTGATATGCTGCTTCATTTTAATTGAGCATTAGAGTTTGACGCTGATACTCTGGTGTCTTGTTTCTCTCATTGAGGGCATGATTAAAAAAAAGAAGGTCCTGGGTTTGAATCCAGTGGTCTGTGCCTTTCTTTGTCAAGTTTCTTCTGGGTTCTCTGGTTTCCTCCTACAGTCAGTGACTTGCAGGTAAGTTTACACTCTGGAAATTTGTACTTTTTGCCAAAATAACTCGTTTTGTCCAGCACAAAAAAGTTTTTGGGACGTGCACACCGCTTTCCTCCAAAATTAAAATTGCCTCTAGGTGTAAATATCATTTTCAGCTTTTTGTTAGGAAATTGTAAACTCTGCCCAGGTCTAAGAGAGGTCTCTTGTTCCTCTATGTGTCTCTCTGAATGTTAATAAGATTTGAATGAATAATTTTTCCTCAGGATATAGAGAACCAGTCAGACTCAATGTCCCATATTTTGACAGCGCTAAAGTCCAATTATGTCTCATAAAGATCTGAGTGTCTGGGGATTTTCTGATAACTATTATCACTGCTTTCAAGTTGCAATGGATCAACTTATCAATAAACTCTCGCACAGTGAACTGTTGGAGGGACTTTGGGCAACCAAATTGTTTTATTTAAAATAGAAGACAAAGACATCATGGTAAACCAGACCTGTCAAAATCCAGCAAGTTCCAAATCTATTAATTCTATTTCTCCAGTTTCTGTTATATTTTCATATTACCAATGAAGAATATTACTATGTATTGTGTAAAAGGCTTCAGCTCAAGGTACTGTAGCATTTTAGCATCTTTCAACTCATTGTTTTTGGTTTTTCAGCCTGCAACTTTACTGTTTTGGTTCACTTTCACAGCTCTGATAGCTCTGATATAAACCCACTTTACACAACCTGCCAAGCATCAATCAGAATCAGAAGAATCAGAAGGAGCTTTATTGCCAAGTAAAGTTTTACACATACAAGGAATTTGCTTTGGTGATAAGGCTACAGGTAGACAAACATATAGAAGACATAAATAGATGCAGAAATATATTAATATGGAATAAACAAACGCAAGTGAGAATGAGAATAATTGAAGAACAGAGAAAAAGAACACAACTAGGGAGTGTCAGTGGGGGACCCGGGTCTTGTTGATGAGGCTAGCTGCAGACGGGTAGAAGCTGTTTTTGTGGCGAGAGGTTTTGGTCCTGATGGACCAAATCAGCAGACAGACAAAGTTAGGGACTAGCTTGAGATAAAAGTGGCCAAATATTTTCCGCAGGAGCTGGCAGAGACCAAAACAGAGCTAACAGGCACACGATTTCAAATGAATGCTAATGTTGCTCTTTTTCTGCTGGATGTGCAAACATGTCAGTGTTACTGCTTGTTGCGCCAACTATTGAGTGTTAAGTCAGCCAACTCTAAATACAATTTGTTTTGCAAAAACATTGTTATTCATGCTTGAGACTACACAATCTGAGGTCAGATTGAGCCTAATTGTCTAATGTCCTCAACAGTTCACACCAGATAACAAATTAGACCAATGAATCGTCTCCTGCAGAACTGTGAGCTTTTAGAGGATGACTGTCAGAGATGTAGCACAGAAACTAATGAACTCGTGGTGGTGAATGAAATCGCCTGGTTGTTGTGAATGAAATGTTAAACTGGCGTCTCAGTCATTAAAAGTGGGGAGAGAGAGACATGAGTCATGCTGCTTCAAGCACAATCAAAGCTTCCTGCTCCTTCATCTCCGTCTCTGCTGATGGACCCGAAACAAGCGATCAATGCAGTGAAGCAGGATAACTCAAGCACAGATTAAGAATACAAGCTACAAAAATCATCTTTCTACGTCCTTATTGTGTGAAACCATCCATCCTTTGCATTGTTACAATGGACTCAGTGGTTGCATAAGTGATTATCAGTATCATAAATATCATAATGTAAATTATACCAAAAATGTTTGGTGAGTTAAAGTGAGTAGAAGTGCATTTTGTGCGCTTCCGCTGACTGCATGACAGACATCATTTATCCCTGACACGAAGTTCAAAGTGATTATTACTTTAATTTACAGGTTCATTATGATGCTATTAGTTATATTGCACAGACACAAATAATTAGATAGTTTCTTTATCATTCAGCATAATACTTTGTATTCAGTAAAAGTGAAACAACACTGTATAATAAGCTTATTTCTCTCTGTGAAAATGTGACCCTGCTGTTTTCTACTAATGAGATGACCTGCTATACAAATTACTTCAAGGCTTTTGCAAATCAACATTTCTCTTTCAATAATAGCTTGATTACAGCTGGTAATCAAAACTCTATTTATTCTTTGGACCTTCAGTCTCTGCACATTACATAAAAGGTGAATTCTAAAAACTGCTTTTAAAAGTAAAAACCCTGACTTTTTATATGTGTGAGGTCCTTTGGTGTTTGATTTTACTGAAGCTAAGAATAACAAGGCCCTTTAACGCCAACCGCTGTTTGGTTTTCTGGATCTTTTACAGCATAAAGGACTGACTGAGTCACCAAGTTTAAATGCAGGAGAGACTGCTAATGCCATTCTGAGGTAATAATGGAAAAGGCAGTATATCGCAAGTTACTGCTGATCTACCTGGAATACCAAATAAAGCAAAGTTCTCAGACTCATTGCTGCTGTTATTTAAAGATAAAATGATTCCTTGAGGCTATAATCCAACAAAGATTTGCATTCAAGAGTTTAAATATAAAATATAGTCTAATCTTGTACTGACAGTTAGCCCACAAATGCAACATCAAAATTGTCTAAATGCTTATCAACCCTCACCGAAATGACCTCATCAGTTTAAAATCATCCATTCTCCATCTAAATAACGAGTAATCCATTACTTTATCAGTAACGACCCCTCGCAGCGCTGCTGTTGTTGTTGTTGACTTTTTGAGGCATATTTTGCCCAGCAACTTTTACGGGATGACTCACCCAAGGCAGCTGTTACGCATGACAAAAAAAAAAAAAAATCAAAGGATAAGGTGGAGCAAGCAGATGGCAGGAGTCAGATAAAAAGGTGTTTGGCGCGGGGGAGCGACTATTTGAGACGGGGAAAGGGCCACATGAAGACGCTAACCGGGACCATGCAGACTTCCAGGCTGCTCAGCGGGGCACTGCTCTGCGCACTGCTGCTGCTCTCCAGCGTTGCTGGAGCCGAAGTGTTGGACACAGAGTCCGAAGAGGAGCTGAGCCCCAGAGCACTGCGGGACTTCTACCCAAAAGGTCCGAACCTAACCAGTGAGAAGCAGCTGGTAAGCTTATATCTGCACACCTTCTGCACTACAGGCATGCAAAAAAAAGACGATGCAACTTTAAATCGTATCGCAAAAACAAAAAAGTTTTATTTGCCTATTTTATCAAATAAAAAAGTTTAATACTTGCATGTTAGCCTACTTTGAAATGCACGTATGTTGTGTTGAATAAAGACAAAATATGCATATTGAACTCCAGTCTGTCACCACCTTAAAATAAACGAAACTCACATACAGAAATGCCTTTAAGATTATCCCTTGTCATGTAACTTCTGTCCTGTGCAGATAATATATTGACATTTTTTCTCATCGATTTGTGTCATTTTAACCAAAATATGTAACTGTAGGCTGTATAACTTTATTACATATTATAATATAACCTTGCAAATTAGATAATCATAATTATTATTATTAATAATAATAATTTTGTATGTTTGGTTAGTTAGGTAGGCTACTTAGTATTTATATGGCACAATTTTCCATTTGTATGTCCGTTGCTAAAATAAAAATGGCACATTCATTAAGCTGTTTTTTTTTTTTGCTGTTTTATGTGTTACCTGACAGCTTGGAGCTCTCCAAGAAGTTCTTGAAAAGCTGCAAGCTAAACGGCTGCCTTTATGGGAAAAGAATTTGGCCAAGTCCCAACGGTAGGCTATTGTACAAGCAAACTTAAACATATCGTATTTACTGATAATGTATTGATGCTTGTGGCAGCAGGCAGAAATTGATCAAACCTCTGGTGTCGTTGCTTCCCCCTCAGTGTGATGTCGGGGAGCAGTGCGCCGTGAGGAAAGGCGCACGGATCGGCAAGATGTGCGACTGTCCCCGGGGAGCTTTCTGCAACTTTTTCCTGCTGAAGTGCTTATGAGTCTCGCCGGATCTGAATGTAGCTTTGAGATGGGGAGAAAAAAAACTGTCACACGATTCCTTTGTAATTACTGTCATATTTTTTATGATACAGCTGAGGAGCAGGTGCGGTGATTGCCTAACCCTTACGAAAAAGAACTATCGTAGTTCTATGATAAGTATATATATTTAAAAGTATGTTATCACAGAAAAACTATAAGTCTCTGTAAGGATATTATGGCGACGGACAGGAGGTGAGAATACCATAAAGTTCCTGTAAATATTCAGAACCACTTTTTGTCTGTTGAAAAATCACAGGATCATTGTTGTGATGTAGCCTATAGGAGCTAAGAAAAAGTCTTTAACAGCAATATCATGGGAACATAGTGATTCTTCGTCTGGAAACCCCCCAAAACCTGTCTTTTGAACTTGAACTATTTTGTTTCAGATGAATGTTGGTGTAGATTTATGAAAATAATAACAATAAACTGTCATCTTGTTTTGTAAAGCAGTGGAGTGGCCGCTTATTGTTTTAAAATGTTGGTCCATCGTGTAAACACACAGGCCGTGTGTCTGTTATATGACGCGCATGTTTGTGTCAGCTCGGTCATATCTGAACGTGGACGTGACGGCAATCTGTGACGTCACACGTCCCGGGGCCCCTAATTGGCAAAAACATGGATTAATTTTAAACCTATCCGCTGCAGAGGAAGTAGTTATGAACCAGGGAGTGACTGTCACATCTCAATCACGCTGATCCTCCAATTCACTGTCAATGGAGCAGCGCCAGGCTGTTGATGACGTCATGGCAATGAAAGAAGCCTCAACCTGCTGCACATGAATTCAGATTTAGAGTGACTTAAAACTGAATATACAACAATAATCGATATTTGATTCATATCACATATACACGTAATCTCGTATTTAAGCTCATCTGGATATTTAACACATTCAGCTTTGTTTAGTTGTACTGGAAGAGTCACTCTTCACTCAAAAGTGTGTCTTGCTTATTGTGACTTTGCTTGGATGTTTTTGCGTTCACTGTGCAGAAAGATGTATGTGCAGAGTTTGACACATTCAAAGTTTTGCCTGTGCTCATGCACTTTACATCTGAGTTTAAGACATGCATAAAAGAGCATTCATTTACTGACATCACAACTAGTCTGGAAGCCAATCATGGTCCAGCATGAAACTTAAAAAACGGTGACAAGGAATTCTAGCCTTCATATTTATAGACCGAATGTTTGACCTGTACCTGGTGTGGTCTAGGGTGCAATGCCGACCATGAAACACAGGTCTGGTTCATGTCTGAATGAAACCCTTTTGCATGTCGTTTTCTCCCCTCATATCCTGTCATACCTCAGACTGTCAATCAAATAAAGGAACTGGCCAAATAATAATATAAAAAAAACATTTCAGAGGGAAAATCATCAAACACAAATTCTGGTTCAAGGGCAGAGTCCTTCCAAATCCTTGAAACATGTGTAAGGGGTGTTTGTTTCTACTTAAATTTAACGCTTATCGCCATCACTGTGCACCATCTGATCATGACGTGCATCTTTTCAGATAATAAAGAGTGGCATATATGTGTATTTCTGCTAAGAATGAAAGCAGTTTCAAGATTATTGTATGGATGAAATGATGAGTTCTGTATATCAGTGGTGGAAAGTGAAGTACTGTTACTCAGGTATACTTCACATAAGTATTTCCATTTTCTGCTACTTTTACTTCAATACATTTATCTGACATCTTTAAAGTACATAAAGTAGTAAAAATGAGCTTGAACATTCTGGAAGGGTCCATGCAGAATGAGAGCTTTTACCTTTTAAGTATTTACGTTTAAGTTTTCTTTACATTTACTAAAGCAACAATTTTTTGGAAGTAGCTTGTAATAGAGTATTTTTATATTGTGGTATTCAAGCGTCACTTTGTGTTCAAAAGTGGTGGGGACATCATAATAATAAAAATCTTTATTTGTAGAGCACTTTTCAAAAACAGTTACAAATGCTTTAACAAGTGTAAAGACAATAATACCCAAAAGACAATAATTCAAAAAACAATACAAGATAAAAGCAAGAAATTGAAAAGACTAAAATACACATTTAAGATAAATACAAAATAAGTAGAGGCGAGAGGCCATGAAGAGCTTTAAAAGTGATCAATAGAATTTTAAAGTCAGTTCTAAAACATACTGGGAGCCAGTGTAAAGCTAAAATAGGAGTAATGTGGTCATATTTCTTTGTTCTGTTAAAAGCCTGGCAGCTGAGTTCTGGACAGTCTGGAGTCGATCATAGATTTTTGGGTTAACAGGTGAAAAGGCTGTTGCAATAATCCAGGCTGATGAGATGAAGGCGTGTAAATGGTCTCGGTGTCCTTAAAGTTAACATAGATCGAATATATTATATTAT
>NW_024040799.1:0-27384 GCF_014851395.1 Micropterus salmoides | reverse complement strand
AAACCCTTGACGACTTCCTTACAGCCACGAGACATTACTTTATTCAAATCTTAAGGGCTTAAACAAACCATTTCAAAAGAGGAAAAATGGTCAAAAACGTATTATTTCAAACGTCAATTCATCACCATGACACCAATACGATGAAATACCTGTTAACTCCAAACAACAGAACTGTGTTATTGCTTCATGTTTAAATAAGGCTCTGGGATCCAGCATGAACAAAGCCATGTAAACCATTCTCATCGTTACCGAATGCCGCTCACTGCTCAATACTAATACCATACCCTGAGCCTGTTTTCATAAACCCACAAGCTGACATAATGATGAAATAAATACTGGGGTTTCCATCTCAGCAAAGGATGGAAAACTCATTCAACAATGCCAAAACCTCACAGAAACTATAGGGCACGAATTTAGTTAGCCCACCAAATATTCCCTAAAGAAACAGAGTCAGCAGACTATGAGCAGATCTGGGAACAATGTGCTTTAGCTTTCCATTAAATGAGCAGAAAATTGTATGTTGCTTTCAGATAGATACTGAGGCAGTATGACAGTGGACTTCATATAACCAGTCCAGCAGGGTAATTTGGACAGTTTGAGGTACTCAGCTAAGTTTTCATAGTAATATATCCTTCATTTCTTTAAGGCTTGCTAAATATTTGGACACAGACCACTCTTCCTCCATATTTCCAGGATTTCTGCAGTAGGAAAATGTACACAGTTTGGAATGGACAGATATTCAGACTTTATGACTGCTTCAAAGGTAGAGAGTCACCACTTCTTGTTCGTCACTCTTGTTACCATATACCGGTAAATCTGAATGAATTATACTTTGGTGCTCATGGTTCCCATAAAATAAACTGAACGACTGAATTGTAGAGAATCTATTCAATCTAACGATGTGTGGCATGTCCATATTGACAAAATTTTAACATTTATATTTGTATGCGCAATCTATAATTGAGACGTGCTGCGTTTAATTGTCAAAACGTGTAGCCACACCTTGCTAGTAACAGGGATAAGGGTCTAATTGGGACTCTGCTATGCTAATGAATGCATACTTACAATTTTTGTTTTGACAGGCACCTTTACTCTTAATACATTAAAAATAATTTGATTCAAGGCCTTGTAGCACAATGTTACCCCTTGCTAAAGGTAATTTTCCTTTTCAGTGCACTCAATGCAAGGACAAAAGTATAATATGTTAGATATAAGTGATACCAGCAAAGCCAACATCAACAGAGGGTAGCTTTTTTAGTGGAAAGTCACAAAAACACAATTAGCCCTAAATAAAAACAATACCTCTGATATTGGTTAATTGTAGAATAAAATCAGTTTGAAAAGCCTTGATTCTTCAATGTACAAGGTGTTCACCTGGCCATAGCAAAATTATTTATTTTCTACCATGGTTTGTCTATTTGCAAACTTCGACAGAATCTCTTGAACTCTTGGTGTTACCAAAAAAAGACTTTGCAGCTTCCCTTTTTTGTGAGTCCCATGTGGAAGAAACAGCACCGCTCCTCTTATTGTTGAGAAAACTCTACAAAACATGGCTACCATTTGAAGACCTCATTGGATAAACAAAAAATAGTTTAGATTGTAAAACTGTGGCTCTTATTCTTAATTCCAAAAAAACTGACATATTGGAGACACGTTTTATTACCATTATTGAGGAAAATAAGAAAACGGCACTTACTCCTGACTCGGCGAGCCCCTTGATGTCCTCAGCCTCTGTGTCAGTGATGAAGTTGTGGTACAGGACCACATACGGCTGCAAGCTCAGCACTTCACGTCTTGCTGGCAGCAGTATCAGTCCAGGATTGCCGTTAGTGAAGTAGTCGCAGAATAGTCTGGGGTTTTCAAATTGCGTTGGCTGCTAGGACAAACAAGCATGTGAAGGCCATTAACATGACCAAAACAAGAATTGCTTTTTTTTTTTATCTGCAAACATTTAGTCTGCATTACATTGTTATCTCCCCACAAACAACCAAATATGACTCTTATGGCCTATGAATCTTCAGTTAGAAACTCTCTTGATAGTTTTAAGAAGCAGCTCAAGACCTATTTTTATGCCTTTGCTTTTATCTGATTATATTTATTCTTTACCTTTTATCCATTTTATACTTTTATATTGTATTTATTTCATACTGTAGCCCTGGCTGCTTCCCTTTCCCAGTTTTGTGTTTGTGGATTATGTACATGTTTTTTTTTTACCTTTTAATGTCTGCTGATGAAGGCATGTGCTCAGTCCTAGTACTCCTGGACCTTAGCGCTGCTTTTGACACCACTGATCACAACATCATGTTAGACAGACTGAGGCGCTGGGTGGGAATCTCTGGTACTGCCCTAGAATGGTTTTCATCCTACCTGTCAAATAGGAAGTTTTGCGTGTCCGTAAACAACTATGTCTCTTGTTCTGTCCAGTTAAATATGGTGTGCCTCAGGGGTCGGTCTTAGGACCCATTTTGTATTCCTTGGATCTGCTTCCCCTTGGACATATTATCCATAAACATGGCATTTCTTTTCATATTTATGCTGATGACACACAAATATACTTGCCCGTCAGATCCACAGACCCTGGAATGCTGAGTTCACTTAACAACTGCCTTTGTGAAGTTAAAAAATGGATGTCAAATAATTTCCTCCAGCTGAACTCAGACAGAACAGAAATCCTGGTCATCGGGTCCCAGCAGATGGCAAATCAAATACTGCCATCTGCTGGTTCCCTAGTAAATCACATTAAGCCTGTGGCAAAGAACCTTGGTGTTTGGTTTGATAGTAATTTAAATTTCGAGCAGCACACCACAAAGCTTGTTCAATCATGTTTTTATCAACTTAGAAATATAGCAAAAATTTGATCTATGTTAACTTTTAAGGACACCGAGACCATTTTACACGCCTTCATCTCATCACGCCTGGATTATTGCAACAGCCTTTTCACCTGTTTAACCCAAAAATCTATTGATCGACTCCAGACTGTCCAAAACTCAGCTGCCAGGCTTTTAACCAGAACAAAGAAATATGACCACATTACTCCTATTCTAGCTTCATTACACTGGCTCCCAGTATGTTTTAGAATTGACTTTAAAATTCTATTGATCACTTTTAAAGCTCTTCATGGCCTCTCGCCTTGTTATATTTATGACCTTTTAGTCCCATACGCACCAGCGCGTACCTTGAGATCCTCGGGCAGAGGTCTGTTGTCTGTTCCAGAGTCTCGACTGAAAACTAAAGGGGACAGAGCGTTTGCTGTCAGGGCCCCGAGGCTCTGGAACAGCCTGCCCGAGGAAATCAGGTCGGCTGAGTCAGTGAACTCTTTTAAGTCTCTTCTTAAAACATATTTTATAGGAGAGCCTTTCCTGATCTTATTTGACTTTATTTTATCCCTTTTATTTTATTGTATTTTACTAATTTTATATTTATCTTAAACATGTATTTTAGTCTTTTCAATGTTTTTCATGCTTTAGCTTGTATTGTATTGTTTTGTATTATTGTCTTTACACTTGTTAAAGCACTTTGTAACTTGTTTTGAAAAGTGCTCTACAAATAAAGATTATTATTATTATTATTATTATTATGTTGCTGTATTATATGTTTTATTTATTTATTTATGTACTTATTTTTACTTAAGTGCTCATGATGTAAAGCACTTTGAACTGCATTTTATGTATGAAAGGTGCTATGCAAATAAAGTATTTTTAGAAGAAAATATATTATTATTATCTTTATTAAATTTCGGATAAATGATGGAACCTGATTGGAAAATGATTTTCTCAAATCTGTGACAAACCACTTTGAGATTTATAAATGACAATGAAAAAGAGCCATTTTTTAGCTTTATTTTAGCCAAGGTAGCGGTGTGACTGTAGGAACGGCAATGTCGGTCAGCCCACAACTTTGGTTCAGACCTAAATATCTCAACATCTATTGCATAAATCAGTGATGAGATTTTGTACAGACATTCATGGTCCCCAGAGGATGAAGCCTACTGACTCTTAACTCTACTACTGACCCCCTTGTTTTGATGACATTCCCATCGGTTTCAGCTGTACATTGGTGCTAATTCTAAAATACTAGCATGCTGTCCTCTTCAACAGAGATGCTCACCAAAATAATAAATATTACACCTGTTAAACATCAGTCATTGTAAGCATGTTAGCATGCTGACTTTAGCATTTAGCCCAAATAACTGTTGTGCCTAAGAGCCACAAGCATGAATGTAGTCTCAAACTTCTGGAAATGCAGCAAATGCAACCACATACAAGATAAATAATGATTTTCTCAAAGCATTGTTGTACCCTATAACATTATACATCCAATGGCAGGACATAACTTACTGTAAATGACTAATGACTAACATACTCAAATGGACAATGACAATATTTGAAAGATTAATTTATGGGTATGTAATTTTTGTAATAGATGTGTTATTGTATACAGTTAAAAATACTCTGGTTGTTCTATTAACTTATCAGTGATATTTTCCTAATACACAGTATGTGTTCAGAATGATTCATTGTGATGTATACCTGAGAGCCTTGGGTCTGGCAGAGTCTCTCATAAGTGTCCCTGGTGCCTAAATATTTGGAGGTGGGTCTCCTCAGCCCATTGCCCCTCATTGATTTGTGTGGACTTGTAACCAGCAGCTTCTCGTATTTCTCAACATTCTGCAAAACTCTTCCATTCATTGGATCTGAGAAGAAACAAGTAAATAGAGCAGTCATACAATGATTCATACATCATAGGGAATGTTTCTGAATTACAGTACAGGCTTCAGTTTAGAAAATCAAGTCATGTTGTTCACTGAAGTAAAGAGGGGAAGTAAACTGGGACTGTTTATGCACCACAGACTGAATTAAAGGAAAGGGACAAGTGAAATGAAAAGAATTACCGTGATGCAGTAACTCCTGAGATAGACTGAGAGCATATGAGACGTTTCCTGTCTGAAACAATGAGAGGAATTTAGGGCAGTGCAATCCATGAGTCATCTTACAAATTTCCTAAACGTCATTCTACCAACTTTAAAGTGAGAAAAGGCCAGGTGATCCAGAGCATCTTCTAAAGTCCCTTCATTCTCAGGGCTCCACTCGCCTCCTGTTCCCGGAAGAGACGCACCGACTCCTCCAACCACTGCACTGAGTGGTAGTAGTCGTCTTGCTCGTAGGCCACCTGTGTAAAATAACACTTTTAATTCCAACTATTTGGCAATTTAAATAGAATTTGTCTCTGATAACCAGCCAGTCATTCCAAAGATGGCTAAGTGTTGGCTCGGCTGTCGTGGCACTGGACTGAATGACCGAAAGTCAGCCGACTCTGAGCCGTATACATGCATGGCTGCCAGATTTGGCTTAGTTTTAGGGTTGTGGACTGAGTCAGGTTAGCTTTAAGCCACTGGCAGCAGCCAGAATCAGACCAGTTTCTTCAGCCAGTTCTATCACGTCATTCAACTGGCATAACTGTGTCACCATGGCATGCTGGATTTATGCTGCATTTGGGCCAAACCATTTTGGCTGCATCAACTTAATTTGAATGGAAATACAAAAATATAGCCTTGATGGCAGGTAAGAGAGATGCAGAAATGTGAAATACAGCAGATAATCAAGACAGAAAATATGTGACTTTAAAACCAGACAGTATCGTTCTGGATAAATCTTTTTTAACCTTGTTTGGACCTTTTTTATAAATATCTGTGATTGCTTCTGATGCTTTTTCTATGCGCTTGTGTGCAGCTGGCTGTCTGTTATACCCAGGTCTCTTTTGCAGAAGAGATATTGAGCTTAATGAGATTACCCGATCAAATAAACATTATAATGAACCAGCAAATATTTTGAACCTTTTACTTTAAACAAAGATGGAAATGATTCATCGATAATAAAAATAGTTGGATATTAACCGACCTACACTCATCTATTTTTAGATTTTGGACATGTGAAACATATAATACCTTCTCAACCTGCTCCACTGTCATGCATTTTCTCTGCAGCATATAAATTTAAGAGATTATACCTGTCTGACATCTCAAGCAAGTACATTGTGGATAGAGCTAGTGCACACTGGTTACAGTCTCTGTCATTACTTAGTCTCAAACCCCTTTTTAGTTGACTTGACTTGATTAAGTAGGTGCTGACTACAGGCCTGACAGCACCCACATCTAAACAGGGTGACATGAGGCTCCTCCGATTACAGATTTTATCCACAACCCCGCCAGAAAGCTCAGCAACAAAAATCCCAGTGTACCATTTAACCCCACAAACACACACACAATGTCACTACTTAACTCAACTAATCACACACACACACACACACACACACACACACACACACACACACACACACACACACCATCTTATCAACCCTACCAGGGGTTTACACCCAGTTCACAACATTCGACCCCATAATTTGGGAGCTGTTACTCTTTAATGACCCAATGAATTCTTAAAGTTTATTTTCAGCATATCTAAGTGCTTTAAAATTCCTCCAAATGAAACTGACACGCTACAACCTTCTGTTAAACAACCCTGCAGCTTCTGAGGAGCGGTTTAACAGCCATATAAAAGCACATGCAGGCAACTCTTTTAATGACAACACCCTAAGCTAAGCATCTCTGTTTACACATTGTATAATGTACTCAACCTCAGTACAAGTGAAGGCAAGCTCTGCTATTTGTGCTGCGTGAGATAATGTCTTTTCCACACACAAGGATGTCTCTCCCACACAGTGCCCTGCCCTTATACATCACCACTGTACATAAACAGTGGAATTTATTGTGGGGAAACTCTATCATACTTGTATACCAGTATTTTCATCTTCACAAAACAGATTCCCAGGCACGCTATGGGAAGAATTCCACTTTTTTCAGGCTGGCTGTTTAATTCCCACCTCACAATGACCTACAGGTTTGGAATAAAACTATTTTGCAGACCTTTGGAGTGGGATGTTAATCAGGGAGGGGCATTTTCACAGAAACATCTTCCAAATTTCTCTCCATTTCATTACTTTACAGTAGCACTTAGAGCTTATTTAACTCAGAAAGTTAAGCAGCAAGGATGACCAATTTGTTTCAACTCACACTCATGATGTTTCCCTGCTATATTTTAGGAAATACAGAGGTGAAAAATGAGCAGTGGTGTAAAGAAATATTTACTCAAGTGCTGTACAATTTTACTTGGAATGTACTATTTCCATGTTATGTTACTTTATACATCTACGTCACCACATTTCAGAGGGAAACATTTTCGTTTCTTTAGTTTAGTTACTTTAGTTCTAGTACTTGAAGATCAAACCTGTGCTTCCCAACCTTTTGACCCCTTATGAAACAGCACATGTCTGTGAGTTGTTAGTAGTTTCCCCTTTAAGCTTCTCAGATGGTTTCATTTAAATAACTGTTTGAGGCCAAAAGAGATAAAACTCTCCAATATTTCACAAAAAAAGCAAAAATAAGAGAAGACTCAAAGACTCATTAATCCTCATATTACCACTCAGATTTATCTTTTGATTCTTTGGAGTGGCACAACATCAAGGTATTCTCCAAACTTAACTTTATATAAAGTAGTTAAAACTAGCTCCACCTCAACCAGCTGCAACAGTAAAATACTATTTACAAATTGATGCATCAGTAAAAATCTTATAATGCAGTATATAATGGCATGTCAGTCACTGGGGAGTACTTTAAATTTTGACACTTTAAGTACACGTTGCTGATAATACTACAGTATTGGGGGGGCAGTAAAAAAAAGTACCTTTCCAACCAGAAAGCAGTCATCACCAGACAGTGGGACAGATACTGCAGGCAGATAGATATCAATAGGCTTGCCATTCGTGACTCTCTGGAAACGACCCCTTACGAGGCTTGCAACTTGGAGAGCATACACATCCTGCAGTCTCATCAGCCCCTTAGCGGCCCCCTGGAGGTCTTCTAGTTTGGGCAGACCGGCCTCTTCCTTCTCGTAACTGGACCTGAGGGCTGGACATAAGAGGGCCAAAAGGTGAACTGGGGCGGGGGGTTGGGTGTGTTTAGTTATCACCACCAGATGTGTCTGTAAAGAAAGCAATGAGCCAACCTTGTGTGTTCTCCAGGGCTTCGTTGCTGTAGACTACATTCAGCCACTCTGAATGCAGCCGCTTGATCAGGGTGAATGCCACCAGCGGGTTTGCCATTGCAGTCCCCGAGCCTTTGTACAGTTCAGTGTGCAGTTCTGATACTTTGGCATAAAAGCTGAGGGAAAGAACTGTTGTTACAAAAAGAAAGAACAGGCCAAGTGCTTAGACAGTTTCACATGTAGCAAGTGAGTCCTGGTATCCTTAAGCTGCTCTTGAAGAAGAAGAAAAAACAGTAGGCTAATAAAAACTAAAATGTTCTTCAGACCCTCTCAGGCAGAGCAAGGCTTTATTAAGTAGGGATTTTTGGACCAATTTCCTGCCCAAAACTGGGTTGTCATTGTGGTGGAAATAGTAAAAACAGATTGATTAAACCTGGTATAGACAGACAATACACTGGAAATAAACATTATTGCGTTACATGACAGCTATCTCAATGATATACTGTGTATACAACAATACAACATTACTCACTTTCCAACCTCACGCCACAAACAAAGCCACCACAGATAAGATACTGTTTTAAATGTCCAATGTTCCAAAGGGCAAATTCTTTTCATTTAGACACAGAAACTGTAAATTGTACACTTCTGGGAAATGACTTGACCAGTCTCCTTCCCCATCTGGCATCCTATTCCCAACATAATGAACATTTGTGACTGGAAGAAAGGGCACGTTATTTATGTAATTGTTCTTTTGTAAAGAAACGCCCTAAAGCAGAACTTTCCCTGTGCATTTCGCACAAGTTTGGAGAGTGAAGTCAAGTATCTTGACACCACGACGTCAACTAATAATAATGTCAGCAGTTTCATTCCATTCATGTATTAATTTCATCCAAATTAGGTGCATTTAACTGCAGGATTTCCTGGTGTGGCACTGAAAATGTGACCATAATTGAACTTCATCATGTGCTCTCATAATCAAGTCCAAAAACTTCCATTATTATTTACTCTCTGTGGAGGAGCTACAGGATTGGTCACTGGATGATATCAGCACAACATTCTTAATTTCTCTGCTTAAACTAAGACAGAGCTGTGACTTACAGCGCATTTTCCCTTTAACTCTCAGTTCAGAGGTGCAGTGTAGTTTTCAGGCTTTTGGAACAAAAAGCTGAGGAATATGCTAATTTAATTTCTAACATGCAGATGAGGGGGAAAAAAGCTTATCTCTTTTATCAGATCGTCCATCTCCACTGTTTCATCATGCATGTCACTCACCGTTGGATGTCCTCCATCTCTCTAACTCACGGTCAATGTAAGTTTTCAAGTAATCGATCAGCTTCCGTTCAACACTGATCGCCTGCTTTACGTTCAGCAGCGACGTGTACATTTCACCCAAAGACAGGGGAATCACAGCTACTGTCAGGAGACCCACTAAACTTAAGAAAACACATGTAGGATACTTCATCTCCAGGGCAGAAAATACACCTCTTCCCTTTCTGCAGATGAGCTCCTCTCTTACTGAACTTTGCTGAGGATCTTTAGAATTTGCAAACGTGCCTCTGAAGTCCACACGGGGGACTCTCCCTCATCTGCTCTGAGATCAGCCGTCAGGACAATTAGTTTCTCAGTACAGCGCGCACCCGGTACGTTTATTTGCACTATAATAACAAGAATACATAAAACTTTATGAGATTTGATTCTTGTAAATACATTATAGAAATTGATCATCATAGTATCATTTATTCACCACTTCCCTTTAACTTTGTTTTTCTGTCATTTGTATTACTTTAAACTGGGTGACTGAGGCAAATCATTTGCTCCCTGGAGTAACTGCGACACCTGCAGGTGAGTGCGTTGTACAATAACCAAACTGCAATTTTAAAACAGTAAATATAAAATATATTTGAGCATTGGAGGGATTGGTGTGGTGAATCTTAAAAAAATGAATTTAAGAGTGCATTTGGATTCTGAGCAAACACTTTGTGCAGTGTTTTGAATAATATATGTGATATCCAAACACAAGTGGTTTTGAGATGTTATGTGCTGTAAAGTAACAAAACAAACCAGTATGCAAGAAATTTACATGTGGCCACTTTAATATCCACCCCTAAATAAACACTTAATTATTTTATAATTAACTTAATAATAGGAATGCACAAAAAATGCAAATGAAAGTATGTAAATGATGTGGTCTCTCAATATCTGGTCAGTATACTGTTGCTTCCTTATGATGGGAAGGGTAAAATCTGATCAAAAATTAAATTGCTATCCTTATTTAGTTTAGGCTTAAATATCAGTAATATAGTCTAATCACAGTGGATTACAGAAGGCCAAAAGCATTAGTGTGCCTGCAGCCCTGCCACACAGGATACCTTAAATTCACCAGCACAATTGTGTAATCATTATTGATGCTGCTGGCACAGAAATAGGGTCACTGTCTGGTTTATGTAACAGCATTAGATCTATAACGCTAAATGATGCCAGTGTGTTCACAAAATTAAAGGGTCATAATTGCTTTCACCGGGCAGCAGTGGGTACCAGGGTTTAATCAATTCATAGTTAATTCTTGTTCAGATATTAGATTTAGTTGTTCTCTTATTTACACAATGTTGTGATATGTAGTGATGTAACATTATTGTACACTCCATTTATGAAGATAGTAAATCTTTTAACAGGGTTAAAGACTTTTTAAGACCTTTTTAATACCAAATAGAATGCAATTCAAGACATGTCTATCATTGCCCACTTTTGGGCAGATAGATTAACCAATTAAAAATGATTAATCCATTTAAGTTTTTGCAAAAATCACTCCCCACACTTACCCATTATGAGACAATGAGCTTCCTATCTACTGTATGTACCAGTATTGACAGTGTTTGCTTGAAGTCTGATGGTGCTGACTGAAACATCTAAAAGCTTCCTTTGTGCACAATCCACTGTCAAAATAATAATAAAAATAAAAAAAATGTGTAACATCTCCCAACATCCTGTAAAGTGATACAAAAACATTTCATACCAACATTACAACAAGCAGGCAAGAAAATATATTTGTTAAATAAACTTAAGACTTTTTAATACCTTCTAAGGCCTTTTTTGTTGAGGAAACTGAACTCTCACTTTTCAAGACCTGCAGATACCCTGTTTAAACATCTCAAATAAACATTTTGACAGGACATTTGTGCATTACGTTGAAGAGCTCTGTCAAAACTATATCAACCACTTCAAGAAGTAGACACATTGTCCTGCAGCTTGCCTCTGACACGGGGTTTGACTTTATTTGAGCAGCAGAGGAATATTCTCCCGATGTAGCCCCTGAGACTCTGATCTCTAAAGCCGTAGATAAGTGGGCTGAGAAAGCGTGGAATTAGCATGAAACAGAAGTAATTAAAAAAGGCAACATCTTGTTGTAGCCAGTTGGCATGCAGCACTATGAGATTTTCAGTGATGGGGCTGGTGAAGGCCAACATGCACAGCAGCAGCTGAAAGCCGTGTAGCAGCACAGTGTGCATGGCTTTGCTCACAGACACTCTGTCTTGTCCCAGCTTCCTGGTTTCCAGCAGGATTCTCACATATGTAAAGAGGATGATAAAAGCCACTACTACAAAGAAGAGAACACTCACAGTAACTTTGAACAATGTCTGGATTGGAGATGAGCTGACAACAATAGTTTTGCAAAGCACAGGAGTAGAGAGAACATCCACAGCAGGATTATGTGCCCCGATGGAGTAGTCAATGATAGGGTAGATACAGCTGATGAGCCACAGGGACAGAATAATGATCCAGATGCGGTCTGAGCGCCAGGCAGCTGGGCGCTGCAGAGGATAGAAGATGGCAACATAACGCTCCAGTGACATGGTGGCCAGGATTAAGGGTGTGTTCTGGAAAGTGGCAGTGGAAATGAACAGCAGAGGAACACAGTAGATAATAGCAAATTTCACCTGGCCCATGGCAAAGAGGAAGAGCAGTACAGAGGACAAGAGCTGGAGGGTATCATTGATCAGCATGTAGGCAAACAGGATGTAACGTGAGGTGTCCAGGAACTGCCTGTGAGATGCAAAGATGTGCAGCATGACAATAATGCAGCAGAGGAAGACGCAGAAAAAGGGGATAACCACACACACCTTGATTATCATAGACAGGTTTTTGAGGGAAGTTGCATTTCCTGGAAATTCAGTCTGATTCTGCATTTTGCAACTGAGGACCGGAGCCAATCTTTTGGAGAAATATGGAGAAATCCACACTGAAATACATCCTCAAAAATACACACCGACAATTTAAGTAGGATTACAATAAGAACAGAATTTAGCTGAATGTGTATTTAATTTAATTATTATTTATATATTAATATTAAAGAACAATATATAAATGATTGAGAGAAAAAACTCATCCACACTTTAAACAGACTATAGATACAGAGCCAACATTCAGAATAAAAGAGCCATTCACTCACCTATGACTGTCTTCATCAACCAGAAGAGTCGACTGAGCTTTAGATTTTCGTTCTTCTTATAATAAAATGTGTCTTCAATGAACAACATGTCTGGGAGGTTCTTTGTTTTATCCAAAGAGTTCGGCCTCATTCAGATCTGTTTGACTCAAATCTCCAGAGATGCATTATTGTCATTCTACGTCATAAAGCATTCTGGGTCTCATTAAGAACAGATTTCAGTGGGAAGATGGGCTCGTGGGTAGATAATCCTTTTGGAAGGGAGCTATTGAACTATAGAAATTGTATTTATAAGTGTTTCACAACTGTCACAACGTATGGCATATAAATAACTTATTGAAAAGTTAAAATAACTTTTTGATCAAAGTGGGTTCTACAAAAAGATATTCAACTGACCTTTGGAAATTCAGCATTTGCAAACACTGAAGACTATATAAATAAAATAAAATTGAATTGAATTGATGTACATACATGTACGTACAGAGGACACTGTATATTATTTTAGATAAATTAAATTAAATTCAAAGAGTATTTGTCAGAACCATTACTGTATATGATCAGAACCCACAACAGAGGTAACGCAACAGAGAGGTATATAATTAATTTGGGGAGGTTTATTTATATAATGGTAGCTTGCTAACAAAGCAAATAAGGGTCAGTTATTGGTCAGTTATCTTAAGTTGGATGGATAGAATGTGGCCAATGTGAAGTTGGTAAGTTATGTGCAGATTTAAGAGTTTAAAACATTATAAAATGAACTACATCAGAATATAAAAAGTAAAAGCTCCTATGTTTTGTCAAAGATATCTATATTGTGTTGCAGAGATATCTACTGATGTTAGCATGCTAACCAGCTAGCCCTGGTCCATCAAGAGGCGAGTCCAAGTCCAAGTCAAGCTCAAGATATGTCTTAGTGTTTTTTGGTCTAATCATAAACTATTTTAGTCCAATCAAAATAAACTCACAAAATGTCAACATTTACTGGTGTAAATAGTCTAGGTTCTGTATTCCTGTCAAACTGGCCTCTGTTGGTCTTAGAGGCTGTGTTCGGTCCTGTTTCAGCTGTGTTCACTGGGCTGCTGAATCCGGTTCTGTTGCCCACTTGCACGGCTCCAGTTCTGGTGCCAATTCATAATTTTTACATCCCCCATGATCAAAAGTGGGCTTGTTTGGTGGAAAACTTTTTAAGTCACTTAACTGAGCTTTTGCCAGATGGAAAAGGGGGAGCTTTACTATTGATTTTTGGCACTGTGGTGATTCTGCTGAGTGTGCGCTTTCAAGTGAGCTGGGTCACTTGTTCCAGCTGTGTCTTGTTCATTGCAGTTTGTGAACCATTGAGCAAACTGTTTTGGCAGCATCCATCAATGCTTTTTACTTTAGTGTGACTGTGAAAATTGCAGTGGCTAAGGAGCTGCAGATGTTACTGTCAGTCTAAAGTCTACTTCAAGATGCGTCGACGACTGTAGGATTACCAAAAGAGGTCCTGGGCCCAATTAATGAAATGTGAAAAGTTTTCTATCTTATATTAGTAATAGGAATCACTATTGCTGTACTATAATACACAATGACTTTTAAGAAGGCATCCGGCTAAGCTACTATCCAGCTGAACACCCTACAATAAGAAGCCACAGCATCGCAGCTCTGCTACAAGTCTGCGCTGCACTGAGATTTTATGCTACTGTTTTTTTGTGTTGTTACTCTTGATGCTGAATTTTACCAGTAAAAGGTCCTTATAATTACTGAAATCTTGCAGAATGCAAATGTTTTTTTGGTGGAGTGAAGGGAGCTGAGCAGTTTGACACTGTTGCTTGGTCATCCATGTTTTTAATTTGAAAAACATCTTAATTTACCCACAATTCATTGCATTAATCCTACTTAAAGGGTTACTTTGTTATCCTGGACCTTATTTTCCCATGTTTGTGTGTGTATGTGACTAATTGGGACAACATTTATTGAAATTGGTCCAGTATTGAGTGAGATTGAGACAGGGCTGCAACATAATCCTTGCAAGCAATTGCCCCCCGTCAAAATACGCCCACTAAAGTGCTTGTTTTTGCCACTGACACAAAAAGTAGGACATTGTAGAAAAGATCCCTGCAGAGATAGACTTTTAGAAGAGTAAGATCCTTTGTTTAACCAGAAAAAATCTAATTCTTGTCAAGCCACCAGACTCCATTGATAAAAACAACAATTTTACCTCACAGCTTTAAGTTGCAGCCCTATCTTGCTGCTACCGAATGCAGAGATCTCATTCAATACATGGTTTCAAAAAATGTTCTCCCAGTTAGTCACATGACAAAAAATCATAGGTAAATAGGGTACAGGCTGAAAAATACCAAAGTTACCTTTTAAAATAGTTTAGAACTAGAAAGAATTTAGATGTCTATCTGAAGTCTGATTATTAGTTTCATTTAAGCCATAGTCACAGTCTATCTTTATAAAACTTGCCTCAGGAGATAATAAAGACTATATCATGTCAACTATCTGCATGTGCTCAAATTACTGTCAATAGACTGTTGATATATGGACTCAGCAATGTTGGTTAAGATAAAGTCCAGACACATAAACAACATAGGTTACTGTCAGATTCAAGAGGATCATGGTTTGAGTCAGGGTTAAAGGACATTGCTCTTAAGATGACTGTAAAAGTCTGTTTGGTTGGACATATGTTTCCAGAGAGAGGGGGGTACATTTTGTTGACAGTCGAAGCAAAGATCAGTACTGTATATTTGTGTTTGCTTGTTATCCTGGAATTATGCTTATTATTAAAACTTGTAAATTGCTCTGGATTAGAGAATCAAGAAAATGTGGAAAATAAAAAACTTTGGGGTGAAATTAAAATGACAAAAAAGAAAAACAGTTGAGTGGGATGCCAAATATTTGAAGCTTTATATCTCAAAACTCTACCAGAATGAACCTGAATCAATCATAAACAAAAACAATCATATACATTTCTATGTCAGTAACAATGGAGTACTGCAACCATAGGTTTGTATGTACTGTACAGTATGTGTAAGGCTGCTCAGATTGATGTCAGTAATCACAGTAGAGAGGTAACTTGCAAGTGTTTTTGAAGAAGATGATGAAACCTACAAAGAGATGTTTCTGTAGTTTAAACAATTAGTTTGAATGTGCAGCACTGGCATGTGGTAGACTACTGTGCGATATCTCCGGAGCACAGTTAGAAAGCAGGTCTCAAATCCCCTGTTCAGTAATTAACAGACTGGCTGATTATTAACGTAAAGCTCCTAAGTCTAATTGTGCAATCTTTTTCATTTATTTGGCAAACAAGTTGACTCTGTTGAGCAGCTCTCTGGGGCTCACCGGCTCTTTACGTAAATTCTGCGTCAGTAATCGGGACTGCAGGGGACTGGACCAAAATCTGTGTCCAAAACAAACGTTCTGCCCCAGCAGAACCACCTCAGCAACTTTACTATATCAACAACAAATTTAATAAGCAGGTGAAGGTATAGACCTAACAGTGTACCTAATATAAATAATAATTTTTTCATCAATCAACATTTTTTTCTGACAAAGAAATCACAAATTACTCAGAAATACATTTATTTTGATCAATGACACAGTAAGGGGTATTTAAATAAAAGAGGAACAAAAAATATAAATGAATGAACTGTAATAAATAGAATAATAATAATAATAATAATAATTAATAGCAATTATTAATTAACAGCAGCAAATGAAAAATAAAATTTTAATTTTTCAAATAAATTAATCATAATCAGGTTGCAAACTTAATTTTACTAAGCTACCTACCTACATTTTCTTCTTGTTGTGTGCCAGGAAGAGGAGTTAAGTATTTTCAGTTTAAAGGGAACTTCAGGTCTTGTTCAGGATTTAGCTAGCCTTTGAGAATCAGACTTCACACATTCATTCTCAGTCATTTCTTTTACCCAAGCCAAAGAAGGCTTTTCATCTCAAGAAAAAAACCCTGAGGCCTTACATGAGAGGACTCAGACATCCTGGAGCAAGATTAAACATTATAGTTAAAAGTATCTGACTTGAATAAACAGAATAAAATCAGTCTGGGAGATGAGAAGAGTGGTTTACAGAAAACATGAGATAAGGAAAAGGCTGGTCAATAGCCAAGACAAAGCAAAAGATCCCTGACCAAATTAATATGTCATCTCACTTGTCCCCTCAGGATTGACTCCTGCCAAAGTCTTTGTATGATTAGGCTGCGACATTCTGAACACAAGTGCTAATTGCTCAATTGGCTACAGAAGTGCTAGCCAAGCCCCCTATTAATTAATAACGCCCATTGAGTATAAGCTCATGGCCATCTGCAAGGTCCACGTCTTGGTGTCAAGCATCAACAAAGCTTGTAATATAAACCCTCCCTGGGACTTGATTTAATATTGTGATACAGTTCGAACCCACACCAACAAACATTAAAGGTCCTTAATTTTTCAAAAAAAAAAAATTTTGTCCTCAAATCAAACTGGTCCTCTTTTTTATGCGTACACAAATAACAGCAAGGCAGAGAGAAAGAGAGACAAAGAGAGAGGGGAAAGAGGGAAAGCTGCACGTAGTTGCTTTATCAGTGGGCTTTTTTTCAGATAAAGCCAAATACGCACATTTGCTGGCACAGTCAACAGATCAATACCTTTTACGTAATAATATGTTGCCGGGGCCTTACAAATACCCACAGGACACGCCAGTTGGTCATCGTCCAGCAGACTGAAAGATTGCATGCAGCGAACAAGATTATTTCTCAGAATTTACAAAGACGGGGTAACAGTGAATGGACAGCAGATTAGTTTCAGTTGTTGAAAACAGAGAACCTACATTCAGCTCCTCATTTTAGATGTATCATATCAAATAGGATTCTTCAAGGGCAGAAGTTAATCTGCAAAATGCAAGCCGTTCGCCAGTGTTCAGTATGTACCAGCCGTGTTGCTGGAGGACTTCTGCGAAATCAGACGGACATTTCCCTGCTGCACACCAACAAGAGTGTGCTTAGGAGAGGAGCAGCCTGTATCCGTTTCCTAAGGTAGGTTATATGCAATGGCATATACTAAGCAGTTGGAACATAGCCTATAGAGCTGTTCCTCTTGACATTTTGGGACTGCCAGAATGTAGCCTGAGTTTCTAGAAAATGTATTATGTCAAATGCTATGCAATAGAAATGTAAGTTACAGTCAACATGTGTGTAAATGGCAATTAACGTAAGTTTCAGCAGCTTGTGTTTAAACATTTTCAACATTTCCATGCAGTTAGATTAATTCAGGTTTGACTTCTCATATCACCTGTAGATTTGGCTGGCAATGTTATAACTCACAATACTACAACTAAAATACCATCTATCACTGTAATAACGTGAGTATATTCTGTTCTATTTTTTCTAACGCAGGTCTGAGAGTGTCCTACTCAGCAGGAGGAAGCCTGGAGTTCAGAAGTTGGGAGAATGGACAGATACTTTGCACATGAGCATAGCATCTCTAAGTGTTGGCCATGGGCTTTCTGGTATACATTTTACACAGGTGGGTCTCCTACCAGAGACAGTATTACATACATTTATAACTAAGTACGCGCACCAGCCCAATGAACTGAAACTGCACAAATTGTTTGTCTCTTCGGATAAAGTTTGCTCTTGTTCTTCATATTTTGTACTTGGAAAAACTGAGGGAAGGAGTTAAAATACTGAATTTCCCTCTTTGTTTGCAGCAAGTGGAAAACCTCTCTCATGACTCCCTGATCAAAAGAGCAGCCTCAGTGGTTACAGACAGCTCAAGTACTTTCCTCTCCCAGACCACCTTGGCTGTCATAGATGCCATTACAGACTATTCGAAGGTAGTTTTTCATCTTATGCGAAAGAGTCACAGGAGTAAATCACAAAATCTGTTCTAGGCATTTATGGAGAACAGTAACATTGTGAAATTAACTGTCATCAATCATGTGTTATTAACATTATGTAAGGCAGATAAAAACTACTGTAACGTTATTATTTTAAAAATGACCCTGCACTGTCTCTGACTGTCTGTCCTCCCTCTGTTTACAAAAAGGCTGTGCACACACGCATCGCTGTCCAAAGGCGGTATTTAGCCTCACTGGGAAAGCTGACCCCAGCAGAGCGGGATTCATTCCTGGAAGTGATCAATAGCCAGCGTGCAGAGGTTAGTTTGTATTGTCCTCTCTGGACACAAATTGTTGAAATCAAACCTAAATGTACTCTAGCATTCAGTTTCCTGTTAAAATCAGCTTTTACTCTTTGCAAAACAGTAAAAAAAAATTTATTAAATTTATTATTTATTATATTGTTTGTCTTTTGTCTTTGTCCTAACAGATTAGTGACAGACTAGCTCAATGCAAACGCTTTGAATCAAGCTGGATCAACGCTGTCAACTTGTGTAAAATGGCAGCTGAGGTAGCATACACTTCAGGTTAGTAAAATGGGTACCCGAGTGCAGCTGTATTTCTAATGATTGAATAATGAATAGATTAAAATCCTATTTTCCTTCGGTCTGTGTTACATTTTGTTAAATGTACAGATCACATGCTCAATAGATCTTAATTTAAAACAAAATGGATTTAGTGGACAGGAGTGCCTTCTTTAGGTCCACATCTAATGTTGCAACTGAAATTTGACAGAATGCATGTTTGTGTCTGTGTGTTTCCAGGAGCCGAGCAGGCATCCATCGCAATGAGAACGAACATTCAGGTGGCCCAGTCACAGGTGGAGGAGGCACGGAAACTATCAATGGATGCAGATAAGAAGTTGGCGGAGACTAAAGTAGAAGAGATCCAAAGGATGGCAGAATATGCTTCCTTCCGAGCTGATAGTGAGGAGCATGAGGTGCATGAGGCTTATCTACGAGAAGACTAAGACAAATAGAAAGAGATATTGGAAAACAGTAAAAAACGAACAAAACAAAAGAAAGCTTTCACCTTTGAAAGCTTTGACCTTTCTGTTTTATTCCCCTTTTTGAGCCTGTAAGATGTTTACATGTTTGCTTTACACAAAGAAAATTTAATTTGAAAAGGACTGAAATAAATTACCAATAATTGGTAATTCTTTACAATTGCATAATTTATTATTTAAGACTATTTTTCTATTAGTGAATGTCAACTGCTTTTGGAGCTTCTGGAAAGTGATTATCAAATCTCCAGTGTGGGCAGTGGGGTTTATCTAACATCGGATCACAATGTTTATTGTATGTTTGGTTGTAACAAAGACACTTTTTATGAAACTGTTTGCTTCATTGTTTTTTCACTGTTCACATAATAGAAAAAATAAAACTCACTATTTGATTTAAGATCCAGTATGTGCTGATGTGTGCTTTGAAAGGTAGCCTAAAGATAATGACGTATGATTGCAGCATTATCAGCTGCCTTTTATGTACATAAAGTGTAATCTATGACAAGCCGTGAACTATTAACCTTCAGATGAGGCAGGCCTTAAAAGGTGAAGGCAACTGAATGTTTCTTCAACTTCATTGATTTTGACATTCTCCACCAGAGAAAACGCAAACAGCCTCAGCTGACTAATCACAGTTCTTGCTGTCTCCTCGCCGTATCTCCATAGTTGGAGTATCCACACCCACTGACATATAGTTAGTCTGAAGACTAACTATATGTCACTGCTCTACCTTATTGCTCTTATTGTTTTTAATCAAGGGTCAGCATTTAAATGCCCCTGCCTCTGCCTGCTCCCGCTTGGCACTGAACTAGATCTCTATACTTAGCCTTGATAGTTCACTGAGCTGCTTCTTTTCCAGAGTTGCCCAGTGAAGATGCAGATCCACAGAAGCCTTTGAATCACTCTTAGTGTGACCGTTCACTTAGGACCAGGGCCGGTATTTATCAAGCTTCTCAAAGTGCAATTTTTGTCTTAAGAGCTGAGAATTCATGAAATTTACTCCTACTTTTAAACTTAAGAATAAAAGCAAGTTATCAAATTTCTCAAAGCTAAGAATCACTCTTACTCTCCCAGTTATTTAAGACAGACTCAAGAGGTCTCTCAGGTGGTTAGGAGCTGCCAGTAGGGCTTGTGATGGCGCTGTGGAGACATAGACGCATCTTTCAGGAGAGGAAGAATGTATGTGAATTTTTTGACGACGCGCAGTTAATAAGACGGGGTCGGTCAGGGAATGGGTGAGAGACGTCATCTCACCACTGACTTTACACAGTAATGCGTTTTCAGTTAAACGACAGCTCCACACAACAACACCCCCATAATCCGACAGAAGCAAACACAGTTCATGCAAATAGCCGGCAATACAGGAGCAGTAGGCGCATTTGATGGCGCTCATATAAAGATAAACTTTTTTATCTTTCATTTATTAATGTATTATCTCGAAAATTCTTTATTGTTAAACGTGTGTTGAATATAAACTCCACTTAGGAATTTCACCGTTCGATGTGAATTTATCTGAGAATATTCTTAAATAAGGAAATCTATTCAGTGATTGGTCCTTGGCGACATCGTCATCCAAAATCCTGTTTGCGGCACAGCAAAGTGTTGTAAATCAGCACTAAGACTGACACTTAAGATTTAGTCCTACACTTCACTCAAATTAGGACTACGATGTTTGATAACTAACTTTTAAGCACAGCTTTGAGCCAAGATTTTTTTTTACTCTTAAGTCAGTTTTTAGCAGTGTTCTCATGAGTAATTCTGAGAAGCTTGATAAATACGGGCCCAGGGCTGGTATTTATCAAGCTTCTCAAAGTGCCCTTTTTGTCTTGAGTGCTAAGAATTCATGAAATTTACCCCTTACTTTCAAACGTAAGAATAAAAGCAAATTATCAAATTTCTTAAAGCTAAGAATTGCTCTTACTCTCCCAGTTATTTAAGAAAGCTCGAGAGGTCTCTCAATCAGAAGAATCAGAATCAGAAGGAGCTTTATTGCCAACTAGTGTTTTACACATATGAGGAATTTGCTGTGGTGATAAGGTGCTACATGTAGACAAACATACAGTCAACATAATAAATGTAGAAATTGTAGTGAACAACGGTGTGGAATTGTGGAATATAATATAGCAAAATATTTTGTATAAAATTTGAGCAAATAAACAGGAGTCCCAAATTAATGTCTTGTCTTTTTTATTATTTTGTGCTGTCTTATATTTTAGGTAGCAGAATTTGCTATCTAATAAATAATGAATTTAATGGGTTCCAATTCTTGGAATGAGTCATTATTTTAAAATAGGACATGTGATTGACATGTTTAAGACGTAAAACTGATTTATGGCTAACCAAACATGACTAAATTATAACAACATTTTTGTCTCCTAAACACTCAATATGTTGGCTATTTTTAATGTGACAGCAGGTGTCATTCACTGTAGTGCACATGTACACTTTCTGTATGTTTTGCAAAGTGTTAAAAGGGGTATGGTGGTGTGAGTGGATGAATGTTTGTGAAGGGTTTTTCCTCTGTATACATTTTCTTTAATTTTTGCAGTCACTGCAAAGGATACTATTACCATATTATATATATTTACTATTTTATATTAACAGCATAGATAACAAATGTATGGCATAAACCAAACATTTGCCACGTCTGTTGCTAGATATGAATACATTCTAAAATCTATATAACATATAACTTGAAGGGCAGGGTAACGCATGGTTGTGCAGTAGAAGTCCTTAGCATGTGTGGCCTGTGTAATGTTAACTCTTAGTTTTTATGTAAGTTAGAGTTATGTTGTAAATTCACTCCGTGGTGCAACTGTTTTTTTTTTCAGTAATGCATGAATTACATAGTAATAATTTACACTAGGCTTATAACTAGGCTACGTTTGAACACACAGCTGCTGTAACAGCTGCTCAGCACCTTGTCTGTAAGTTACTGAAGTTACTAACCATTTCACAAAGAGGACCAGTGACATAACAAACCAGGATTCACTTTGGGACTGAAGGACAGGGATGGGTTGAAGCCGACTTTAAACTTGGAACATGTAAGTTGTAGACTTTATATGCAGTTTTACTGTTATAATTCAATTCAATTCAGTTCAAATTAGCTTTATTGGCATGAATGTGTAACAACAATATTGCCAAATCATCATACAAACTACATAAGAACAATCAACAACAATTTATAAATGAGCTTTTGGTACGTCACAACCTTTTTATATACAGTCTATGATCACAACACCATTTACAGCCAGAGTCTCTGTGTAATTAATTTTCCATCTATACTTAATAAATCCGAGGACTTTATCCACACCCCTGCTCCTCAACGTAAATTATTTCTTTATATAACTGTTTTTAAAAACGGGCCAACGACCGGCCCATAAAGCATGGACAGCGGCCCATTGGGTAATTTTCCATACTGACGCTGGGCTGGCCCAATCACATCTCTTACTAGCCCCCCACCCCCTCTGCTCTCTGTTTCTTGCCTTGCGGGCCAAAAAAAAAATCTTCAGGCGGCTGCTGCCGTACACATGTAAAATGCGCGAAAATAACCTATATTGCGCTGGCCCTGGCCCTGATTTGCCTGTTTGGTCGTCCCCCTGGACTTTATGACCCCCCTGCACTGCCCTCAGGCCACCCGCCCGAGAATCCCTTTCTGCTCCCTGGCCTGTCTGTTTTGTTTGGTTTTTTTTTGTTTTTCTGTCCCTCCTCCTGTCCTCCCTCCGCCCACCGTGGTCGGCCTGGACTTTGTTTTTGAACTGTCCTTTCTTCCATGTTCATGGTTGAACTTATGGAGATGTTCGGTGGTGGTGGGGTAATGGGTTTGGTTTTTGATTCTGAGATTTTGGTTTTGTATCTGCATTTATAGTCCTGTCTTCTGTTCTGTTTAGTTTCTGTGAGTTTATTTATTGATCAGTTCGGTATCTGTTATTTAGTCTTGGTTATTAGTTCGGCCCCTGTTTGGGGGCACCTTGCTGTTCTGTTAGTTTAGACTTAGTTTATAGTTTGCTCAGTGAGCTTCCTCTACATAATGTTATTGTTTATATGGTTATGATCTGTCTGTTGGTATTTAGTGGTGTTTTGGTATTTTCCTTATTTCCATGTTTACTGTTGTCCTCTTTCCTGGTTGGTCCTGTGTCTGTTCCCTACCCCGGTCTGTGTAACAGTCGGTCCATGTTTTCTGTTTTTGGGTTTTGTTCCTTGTCTTGTGTTCTCTGTTTAGCCTTGTTGATTCCATTGTTCATTTGCATGTTCTGTTTGTTTTGGTTTTGTCAGATCTTGATTCTTTTTAATCCTAGCTTCAGTCCATTTTCCCTGCCGGTTGTAGTTTATTTGTGATCTGTCTGCTTGTGTCTGGATTAATTTGTCATTTATATTATTCTGATCTGTTACATCTTAGTTTGATATGGCCTGCGTTTAGTATTAAGTATATGTAACAGTTATGTCTGTTCCCCCAGTAATTCCTCTGCATGCCTGTCTCTGTTTTCCCTTATTGTCCTCTGCCTGCCTGTCTCGTTAGTCCTGATCCCTCTCACCTGTGTTGCTCCCGCCTGGTTGTTAGTCCCTGGTGTATATATGTTTGGTTTTTCTGTTCTGTCCCCGTCTGGTCATTGTCATGTGATGAGTGTTCTGCCTGTTACTGTACTACCAGTTCTGTACTTCGGATTTTGGGTTAGGGTTATCCTTTCAGTAGTTGTTGAGACATTCTACTATTAAATTCTTATATTATAAATTGATCATACTGAGTAACAGCAAACTGTATTCAACACAGTGCCAAAAGGTCAGTGAAATGTACAACAACTGGCTAAACAATAGGCAGAGTGAAGAATGTTAGGAAACAAAGGCTGCTATTAATGATGCAGACAATGAGAACATCTATTTTCAAGAGACATTATTGTAACAAGTAAAAACAATGAGGAGATGAAAAGAGGAAGATTGTGTTTGTCACTTTATTGTATTATTAGCATGTACAGGGAATGGGATGGGATATTCATCAGTGCAATATAATTACATACATGCTCATGAATAACTAATGTCAACTTCTCCAAAATTATCTATGATCATTCATTTCAGTTAAAATTTTCTGTAATAGAAATAATGCTTTAGATACACATAAAACATGTTATTATAATGGCACAACATCATGATTTTAATTTATTAATCAAAATAAATCTGATGGTTGTTTCTTATACAAGCCACAGAGAACAATGTATTTCAGTGCATGAAAAACATTTCATCCCTGAGGCCATAAATGAATGGACTCAGACATCTTGGAGCAAGAATAAAAGTAATGTAGTTAAAGTACCTGACATTAACATATAACATGACATTATTCTGAAGGACAGCATTTTCTATTAATGGGCACCACAGCTGGATGAGACAGAGCAGCAGCTGGAAAGCATGAAGAAGTACTGTTCTGAGCCCTTTCCTTGTTGACTTTTTATTCTCTCCTGATGCAGCTTTGGCCACTTTCGTTATTTTACCATAGGAGAATACAATAGTAATACACATAATCAAGAAGTAGAATTGACTTATAGCTGACCTAACATGACTCTGCCAACTGTACAAAATGAAGGTCTCCACAGAACATATTATGTCTTGGGTATAGAAGCGGTGGGTCGCAGATGCAAAGAAGATGGAGAGAACTATAATACAGGGTACAGAGCTGAGGCTGTGAATGATGAGGATACAGCGCAGAGAGCTGCGTGTGGAGCACAGTTCTCCATGCCGCAGGGGCATGCAAATGGCCACAAAGCGCTCCAGGGTCATTGCTGTCAGAGTAACTGGTGTGACAAAAGTGTACAGAGACAAAACAATATATATAACAAGACACAACCACAGTTGTATGGAAAAACGAAAATAGCTCAAGATGAGCAGGATATCAGTCATGAATAAAAACAAACAATCAGATAGTAATGTATTTGCAAATAAGATGTAGCGCATGGTTGTGTAGAAGAAAGCCTTCATAAAAAAAGTTGTGATTAGCAAAAAGTTGATGCAAAGAAAAGCTGCTACCAAAATCTGAACCAGAATCACTTGGTCATTGATTTTTCGCATTAAGGATTCACCACCGATCACTGAGTTATTATTAGCCATATATTTCAATGTTATTACTAAATACAGAAATACAGTGCCACGATTAGAAATCATGCATCATTATCCAAACTGTGTCCCCTCTGAAAATATTCTGAACATTTGCTACAGTAAGATAATGAAGCAAGATGCTGTACAGATTCTGCTAAATTCAGAAACAGTAACTGGTAGAATTTGCTGTCCCCTCAACAAACACACATCTATCGTGTTTTGCACACAAAAACGCAACAGGTAAAAGGCCATAAGATCCTTCAGTTTCCCAACTCTTCACAGCCTCCTCGTTCACATCATGGCTCACAGTTACAGAGACAAATGTTTTCTGCTGAGCTCTGTGCGGACTTCTAAGAGGAACTTTATAGCTGTGAGTAAAACACAAGGAGATCAAAACTGATCACTAATCATGCACATTCAGGTCAGTGAGCTATTGGCTGCCATATACAGTATTTCTCTGTGATAACCAAATGCACTAGGGTTTTAGACACTGCTACAGTTCATTTAGCTCTTAAGACTGATCCAAAATTCAACAAGTCATCCATGATTAAACTGTCCGTCAATATAATCTAAAATATTTGTACAAAGCCGATGTCCAGATTTTTTGAGGCAAAAGTTAAAATAATTTCAATCTTAACAACTTCACAGCCGAAACACACCACAAATCAGTATACACATAGAGTACCTATAAAAAATCCGATAGAAATACATCAACAGGTCAAATGGCAGAAAACCCTTACATTACCAAACCATCCATGCAGTAATGTGGCACTGTGACACACAGCAAAGATGAATGTAACCTGCTGAGCTCTGTGCGGCATTCTGAGAGAGGACGATGTATTAACACTTTTTAAGGACAACTACAGCACATAAGGAACGCTAAATCAGACTTTGCTCACCCCAATGTCATCCTCACCAATTATTGCTCACACCTCATAGGCTGTAGTAACTACACTTTGTGTGTTAGAGAGAGTGTGTTTCCCTGCAGGAATGCAAACTACTCATAACACACACACTCTGTACACATCAGGTTTGAAGATTAAAGTACGAGGGCAAATTTTAGGGTTGGGTTTTGCTAGATGTGTTTGTCCAGCCATGTTAGAAGGCAGATAATAATAGATTTTCCGAACTGCCACACACAAACCTGTGGTGAAAATCCACCTCTGACAAGACCCTGTCACTCATATTCTCTCAGACATGTATACAACATACTGTATGGATATAAGTCATACATAAACATATTGATGCTTGGTGATGTGGCTCTGCAGTATAGAACTGATCACCACTTCATGAACAGTATTCATTTTTGAGAAATTAAACAGCAAAGCATTCTCTAAATGGACAACACATATGGATGTTCAGGAGTGGCTGGAAAAGCCCTTTTCATGTTGTCATGTTATTCTCTCCTGATACAGTTTTATTAGTTTTGGGTTTGAAGAAGCATAACAGAATGTATATTGTCAGAAGTCTTGATGGATTTTGCCCACAGATTTGACTATTTTATCCTGAACAAATGTTATTAGGTGTAATATTTATAATAATATAACAGGGGACATAAAACCATAAGTCACGGATAGGCTGTGACATGTTCATTTTAAACATGGTCAAAGCTTCAAATAATGAGGTAAACATCAAAGAAATTTGTTAGCCACAACCTCAGATTTCCCATTGTTCTGAAGCTCCAGTGTCAACATTTTTTTCCTACTCTCAGCTCTGTCTAACATCATACGGAGCCAATATTTTATATGTGGTCATTTGAACACTACCTCATCCTCCTGGCAACCACTACTCTCATTCTGTCTATATCGCTTAGTGCAGGATGACATGGCTTGGCATGGTCTTTTACAGTTGAAGTGGAAGTGTCAATATGTCACCAAGAAAGTGCTTTTTCAGTTGCTAAGGAAATTTAAGATTGTTTGATCTTGATCTTTGATCAA
>NW_024040798.1:0-32697 GCF_014851395.1 Micropterus salmoides | reverse complement strand
ATAATTTCCAAATACTTCAGTGTATGGTTTGACAGCTTATTTGTTTTTAGATGCTCTGTTGCAGAGGGAGACTGTGTGAAGCATTTTTTAACGGCAAAGCATGGTGAACTGTGTGACCTGAGTGACCATTCAGACTGAATAATTAATGTGCAAAATTGTCAGGAAAGTCAGGAAAGCCAGTCATACTATTTTTTAATACACCTACAGCTGGGTTTTTTTTTTCATACTTGCACTCAGAAAAGGGAACCATCGGGGAGCACCTAAATCCCCCAACAGCATAAAAGCAGATCCGGGCTGGTGGCAGCTGGCAGGAGAAGAATGAGTGAAAGCGACGGAAATTTCACAGAATGCAGCACACAGCAACAGCTTGCACTGCAGCAGATAAAGCGGTATATTACACAAATTGAGAGACTGGATGATCAGAGTATGTTTTAAATCCTTGTGGAGAGCAATGTTTGATCAATGGATGAGTAGTTATGACTTCTGGACAAAGACAGCACTGGCATTATTCATAATTGTCAAGATCAGATACATTGAATTGCTCTGCATATACGCACTTCTTTCCTGTCATTATCATTCTCAAAAGCTGGCTTTGTCAGATCCAGGAAAGAGTTGACTTGAAACCCGTTGAGCTCTACTAACCACTGTTGCGAATGTTAAATCACTATCTGACTGTGCTGCTGGGAAATGGCATTCTCTGCCCTCATCCCTGCTGTTTTTAGGTCAGCTCTCTGCTACGCCCGCCTGTAGCAGTGCAGTTACTTCAAACCCACCGAGAAGAGAGGGATCTCTGTCCAAAGGGAGTCACAGATGGTTTGGGTGACAGTGTTTAAAAATGTATTTCTGCGCTACACGATAATATTCAATAACCTTGATGTTACGTGATCCCCCAATGAATGTTTTTTAAGTTCTAACCCCCAGTTGTCGAAGATTTGATGCTTCGATGGGTGGAGCCTGATTTGACTGTCAATCTCACAAGCGAAGCTTCGCAGTGAAACAATCATGCCATTTTCAACGTCTGATTTTACATAGAACTACCAGTTTTCTCCCAGTAATTTAATATACAGGTTATTACAATATACATTTCATGATTTCAACATTCAATGCTGAAAATAAACATTTAAAACGAATAAAATTTCCAATAAATGTTTTTAAAGTCCGTAAATAAATCCAAAATTGTAACCCTAACCCTGGGCGTGGCGTGTGTGTGGTGGCGGAAGAGGAACACTTGCTGAAGAGACTGAGACCCTCACTGGTGATTTATCACTGTTGATGAACCGCACAAAGAATATTTTATCATTTTTAAATAGCCGGCTACTTGAAATAGGCAGCACGGCATGCACGCAAAACTCACACAAGACCGGTGAATGACAGGCGAGAGAGAGAGAGAGAGAGAGAAAAGGATCAACAATAAGCCTCAGTTTAGCTGGAAATTTACAGCGTAAGTTGAATGAATAGAGACTGCAGCTCTGCGGTTGTAAACCCCGCCCTCCGCTCACAATAGGCGTGCACAAAAACACACATGACTCGACAATCAGTCGACTACAGGCAGGACTTGACGATTCTGATTCGACTATATCAATCCTTAGTCGGGGACAGCCCTACATTACCATTATATTTTGTGCAGATATTTATGTTCCCCAGAGGAAGAAGCCTACGGACTTTGGCGATCCCCTGACAATTCCTCTAGCGTCGGCTGCTGGTCAAACCTCTCTCGTATCCAGTGAAAACTCTCAACAGCTACTGAATTAATTTACATAGAATTCATGGTTCCAAACAATGAATACTACTGAATATGGTGATTTTTTGGGGTTCTGAGAAAATACATTCCCACGAGCCCCTGCTGTACTTGCATATCTGTATTACAATGTATTTGATTACGGACATATACTGTTATACTGCAATAAGGTAATATAACACTTTGTGTTTAGTGCTAATTAGCACATGTTAGCATGCCAAAATGCTAAAATAAGATGGTGAACATGGTAAAAATAAATAAAAATTGTCATTGTTAGCATGTTAGAAATCCAGACATTAGCATTTAGATCAGCTTCGCAGAGTTGGTTGCATGGCTGTTTATGGAATTAACTTTTGTTAAACACTAAACTGAAACACAAGTTTGTTTTTTATCATTTAGCTCATAGGTAGCTTAATCATCATCCAATTCTAGTTCTTGTTCTGGCGTGACTGGGAAGCTTGGAAAACAAACATTAAATTCTCTTTCCTGTAAGGTACAAAGTTCTATGAAAGCACGTCCTCTAATGGGAACCACCCTGCCCAGTCCTATCAGCACAGCAGTCAACAAACAGTCCTTCTGCCAAGCGAGGTAATGAGGGCAGCAGCTCACTCTGCTCCTTGCCCTCCTCCTTCACCCGTCCAATTCTAAATGATAACCAGGGATTGGGGACACCAATAAAATACTTCCAATCTTTTTCCTTCTACCCAACCTGTGGTATTGTAATTGCATGTGGGAGTTGGGGTAAGGGCAGTGGGGCTTTCCTGCAGAGACTTGTTGTATTTTTTTATTTACGTTCTTCTTGTTGCATCTGATAAGCAATAGAAGATTGGGTCATATAGCAGGGGAGAAATTACTCTGTCTAGTACCCAACCCCATTGGCTCTGTAAACACATCTCGTTGCTGAACCTCGCTGAACAAACTTTACACAGCAATATTGACAAGTTGAGATTGTTTGCTCTCTTCTTTGTCATTGGATGCCCCAAGTTACCATGGCTGCAACAGAATCATTCCTTTTTTGGGGGGGGGTTACTGACGTGGTTCATACTGGTCTTACGTAAGAGCGTTCAATAAGCCAGAAAACTTTCTGCTCCTTTTGTCTGAGGCAGACCAAATGTGTACAATGTGTTCTTGAGTCCAATATCCAGACAGAGGCATTGTTAGACTGTCCAAAATCAACACAACCTGAGAAAAAATTAAGAGCCAAATGAAAACATTTTCTCTGCAAGGAAACCAGAAATGGTCTTTAAGGAACACAGTAAATCTTAAAGAATTTTATATGGACATACAGAAGGCCCACAAATACTTTACTCTCATTGAATATATAAATTCAAATAGAGCCACTGCATGAACCACAGTAGAAAACATAGGTGCCGATTCCGTGGGTGATCTGGAGTTAGAGTACCCATGGGCAATTGTGTCTCAGTAGCACTCAGCAGCAATTTTGTTACTGTATGACAGTGACATAAATGAAAGTGGGTCATTTTGAGTCACCCTGGAAACCAACAGGGAATGCATATTAATAAAGAATAGTGCACAATAGCATTCAAACTAAGGCACATTATGTCCATTAATGACCAGACCTTTAGAAAATTCTGTAAAAATTATTAATAAATGTAAAACGGACACGGCGCAGCAGTAAAGACTTGTAGTGATTAGTCACCAGCGCCAGGCGACACCTGTAGTGAGCCTACAATGGTAGCTGTATTAGAGTGAATGAATCAAATGTGCTTAGTGTTTGATTGCATTACTTTGTTGCTTGTTTGAATAGTGTCACTTAGTGTGTAAGTGGGGTTTTTGTGCATATTTTATTTGGCATTGATTTTACTTGGTGGTTGGATGGTTATTCATTGTTATATGTGATGATTTGGTAGTTTTGGCTACATTTACCCCAGTGGCAAAAAGAACCAGTGAATCTTTATTTGGAATTAGGGATTTATTTGTAATGTCCCCTGTTTCCGTGTTAATGCAGACTCAAAAGTTACTCTGTCTTCACCTTTTGACGGATAAATTCAGTATAACGAGTATAACACAGTACAGAATCACTTCAGTTGACTTAAGCTAGCATGAATCAAACTCAACACTTCCTCTAGAATTTTCACAGTAAAAGCCTTACAGCATTTAGAAATAGGCTTTTAATGTAGAGAAGTCTGCAATGAACTATGAAAACATTATTTCTGTGAAAAGAGAGTAACTAAGAGCAGCAGAGGTGGTGAGCATAACATGACTGATTTAACATATGAGCTGTTGTAATGGGTATTTCAATGTTTTTTTTTACTCTGCCTTTATGAGCGATCAACCTTTCTTTGTTTGTGCTGGCCACACCCCGGCCATTATTTGAGTCTTTTTCATATGGGATTTTACAATATATGATGATTTGGCAGCTTTCTGTAACTTGTTGACTTTATAACACACATAGCTACTCAGCGGAACTAGTCACAATGACATTGGTTAAAAGATAACTTAACCACATGTTACCTGCTACCTGTTTCCAGGAAAAACGCCTAACATTCCCAAAATAAAATCAGTAATAACTCAACCATTTGGCCTAGATGTATAATTCTTGTCTCCTTTGAAAGGTTAGAAGCTAAGGAATATCAATCCATTGCACATTAACATATTTATTTTACCATTACAGACTACATGGAAATGCAATGCAGAAAAAGTATGATTTTCATCCTCGCCTGGTAAAAAAAAGCTACATTTTAATGCAATAAACCATCAAAACCATCATAAGGAAGATTATAATGCACCTGAATATCTTCTAATGTAATTTTGATGAAAAGAAACTGATATACAACAGTTATTACACTTTTATTTATATACCAGTTGTGGCCATATTTACATTTTATATGTTCACTTTTATTGGTAGTTCTTTATAACATTATTTCTCTCCATACACCCTTGTTCCTAATAACAACATTGAAATATTGATAAAAACAGTCAATATTCCTGTGACCTAAAGCACTCCCATGCCATACAGGCCACAAGTTGAGAACAGAACATCCTACAGGGCTCTTTCTCTTCGTTTTGAAGAGACGAATCGATGGATATCCTGCATGTCTGTTTAGCTCCTACGGGTCGCCAGCAGAGGCCGATAAAGGCCGCCTCCGCCAAAGCAAACTCTTCTTCTGTCACTCATTCTGATGACAGAAACAAAACTTATCTGCTCACCGACCTCGAGGACGGTCTTTATTGACACAAACAACCGCTGTTTTTGGACTGAAAATGGCTAAAACAGCGTTTTAAAAAATGTATAATTGTATACATTTTGTACATATATTTTGCGTAATTATAATTTGCAGGCTAGAAGTTCATCTTTTAAGTAAATTGTGTAAAAAAGCTGATTTGCACAGCCCTTGCAAGAGCTCTGAATACAAACAACCTTTCTGAGCAATCCACGAATACCTCAAAAGCTCCAGATCTGTCCTCAGGAATTCTCTATGTTATTCAACAGAAGGTAAATAAATATAGCCCCTATACAATGCATTAGCAAAACCCTTGGAAGACAACCAACAAATCAGCCAGCTCCTTGAAAAATAGACTATGCTGAACAAATGCATCAAATTTCCATTGGCAGGTAGTCTCCTTAGAACTGCTGAAAGGCTAAGCTTGGCCAAGATTTGCGCACACACTCACACATTTGGATAATGATCTGAGTTGCTCAATGTGTGCACAGTGCCAGGCACCTCTGTAATTCGAGAGATTGAGTCAGTTTGAGGCTCAGTCCCTGCTTGTTTAGTATACAGGAAGGATTATCCTGTATATCCATTTCTAGGTCTTGTAGCAAAGGGGGCACAAGCACTAAATGCACAGCAGCCATGGACCAGCAAACCACAAAAAACAGCCAATTACTGATGACACTAAAAAAGACAAAACACAAAAGAGCACACACTGTTATCGGGATGACAGCAAAGTATGATGCACTCATAAAACAGCTGGAGAAAAAGAGGCAGATGTTGACAGAAACACAGAAAAAGAAGAGAGCAATGACAGTCTTGACAGCTCCTAGTGGTTTTGTCATCTGCAGCCTGAACTAAATGACTTTACACTCTGTGAGAGTAAGAAAATTCTTGCTGTGTAATTGAGAAAGAAACTTCCAAAAAAAAAAAAACGGAAAAGGCATATGCATGAAAAAATTGCAGACTAAGTTGAATAGGTGTAAAAATAAATAAATAAATAAAAAAAAACCTTGTTCAGAGCTTCAGAGACCTTTGTACAAATAGAAAATAAAATAAAAAATAATCATAACAGAAGTGGGGTATGAAGAAAGCAGTGCGTTGTCTCGGTGCGGATCACGGACTGTCTATCAGACATATCTGCATGGATGAAGTCTCGCCACCTTCAACTAAACCTCTCTTAAGACTGAACTCTTGGTCAATCCAGCCAAGCAATCTATCCACCATAACATCAAGCTACAAATCGACTCCTCAACCATCACTCCAACCAGGGTGGTGAGAAACTTGGGTGATTGATGACCAGCTGTCCTTTTCAGACCATGTTGCTGCTGTCTCTCGGTCATGCCACTTTGCTCTATACAACATAAGGAAAATCAGGCCCTACCTCACTCAGTACGCCACCCAGCTTCTGGTACAGGCCATGGTTACCTCTTGCTCAGCTATTGCAATCCCTCCTAGCAGGTCGTCCAACTTGTGCTGTGAAACTTACAAATAGTTCAGAACGCAGCAGCGCGTCTGGTTTTTGATCAGCCCAAAAGGCTCATGTCACCCCATTACTCAGTGACCTCCACTGGCTCCCCGTGGCCTCCAGAATCAGATTCAAGTCACTAACGCTGCATACAGATCTACTACTGGGTCTGCACCCATCTACGTAAACTCCATCATACAAGTTTACGTTCCTTCTCTGCCACTACGCTCCTCCAACGAACGCCGCCTGGCTCTGCCATCCCTCCACACAAAGCAATCTCAGATCACCAGATGTTCTCATCTGTGACACCACGATGGTGGAAGGAGCAACCACACGCCATCAGAGCAGGGGCGTCCCTCTCTAACTTCAAGAAGTTCTTGAAAACTCATCTCTTCCGAGAACACTTCCTCTAACACCTCTAACTCCTAAACTCTAACATGCACTTCCTGTGCTCTTCTTCTTCTATCCCCTACAATTCTCTTGTATTGATTGCATTATTTTGTTAACTCTTACTTCTTTCCCTATTACCCCATTTACCCCATTGATTTCATACATGCTATTAGTTCTCTCTTACTAGCATTTATTGCTGCCCTTACTAGTATGTATTGTCAGTTGTAAGTCGCTTTGGATAAAAGCGTCTGCCAAATGAGTAAAAGTAAAGTTAATGGTAAGAATATTATATTCTCTGTGTACTCATTAATTAAGTAAAAACAAGTTAAAAACATTGGAAATTCTAAACCTAAAAAGACAACCCACAGCATGGAGATGAATGGAGAAAAAACAGCTTGACATAAAGAGCAGTCAGAGAGCACACATCACAGCCACAAATACTTTTTGGAAGATATGGTTTTGATAACCAAACTTTACAATATTTTTTTCTACATCTGGATCCCCATCTACAACATCATAGAGAGCAACCACTGAATTATGGCAGTTTAAATTATCATTTTAATTAGGCGCCACCTTAAATCTTCTTTCAAGTTTTAAAAATGGCCGAAATATTTTGTGGGTGTGAATGGGTGTGGCCTTTATGTGTTAGACCAAGGAAGTCCAAGAGAAATGAATTGTGATTCTACGCCTCACAGCTATAAAAACATTATTTTACAAAAAATATACATATTTGTTCTTCTTTGGCCCGTATAACAATTTCAACCAGTTTCTTTTAGAAATCTGTTCTTTTTGAAATATCATGCAATCTACAATCAGTGACATCATCAGTGAGTACCCTTGAGTTCATCACAGCTATTTTCAAAGGTTGAACGAATGGAAAAACAACTGCAGCGAACATCTTGGTCATCCCTGTGTGGGCCAAGTTAGTTGCCACTTTTGAACTCTCGTTTCTTTAGTGACTCACTTCGTAAAAAGGTTTATGAAGCGAAGAGTACAAACTCCATTAAATAAAGCTATGTTGGATTGCAACACTTGGTAGTGCAATATGCGAGTAGATAGGCCTGCAATGTAAGAAAAGCTGTCAGTGTTTATCAGTGCCCTGAGGCTAGAAGACAAAGGGGTGGCTGAGTCACAGCCTGTCCTAAGGCTTTACAGCTGAGCTCAGATCAAATGAGGCTACTGTCATTATACATCAAACAGCTAAACCCACTCGTACCTTTTGTTTGTGTGATTTTTAAAAATATAAATCAAATTATAGGCTGTGTTTCTGGTCTGTTTAACATTAAGATACCAAGCATTGTCACAATCATTTCATGTTTTTACATCAATAGAATCTGATAAAAGTATATGGTTGCTTTTTGCATTTATTAAAGTGTCTATAATGAAAATTTTTATAATAACATTTGTATCAAATTACAGTGTGAAAACATTGTGTCTTTGATGAACCTACAGAGAATTATCACACAAATCTTTAGCTCTTAATAGCAAGTTTATCTCAATGATTGGCTCTATCGCCCGAGCATTTAGCGGCTATTATTTTATTATTATTATTATTATAGCAGCAGATATTTCCCCCGTGGGCTGGTGGAGACCAAAAACAGAACTAACAGACGAGCTGATATAGTCACGTTGGACAAAGGTTTGGTATCACACCGAGGTCACCTAATGATACTTCTAACAGCTTTGCACTGCAGTCGCTTAAGATAATGTGAGCTTCACAGATTAACAGGATGAGCTGTCTGAATCCTGAAGTCGCAATTCAGATCTTTTAAAGGTGATACGCTTAAAACGATACGCTGTGCTTAGAAGTTTAACTGAGAGATTGAAACAACTCTGTTCACCTCCACTTGACAGCTGCCGAGCTACCTGTTAGTTGTCTGTGTGTGACTGATGTGAGGCCATCGCTAGATTGTTTATGTATAAACACTCACCACTCTGTCGGTCTTTTCTGAACAACAGACACAGCCCACCGCTCATTCGTTCCAACATCAAAATAATTCATGGGATGCTCCTTTTTCCACAAACACATTTTTGGCCGAGCATAAATAGTACAGACACAATCATGCAGAGAGCACATTAACCAGGCAAGAGCCAATCATTAATTTGTGTTGTTCTCTAACTCACATTGAAATGCTAATAAGCTAGAGCTGAGTAAATTAGCTGCTGACAGTTGTAATTAAAGCCAGCGAAACCAAAAGTTGTTTGTTTAAACATTAATTTCTTACAGTTTCTTGTAGTACCGTTCATTCTGCTCATAAGTTATAATTAAAATCATGGCCCTATTAATGCTGAAAAACCTTTATTTTTATTTTACTGGAATATTTGCCCATCTGTTGTGTCTTTTTAAAATTGTATTAATTTATTTTTTCTGAATATAAATATGCAAAAGTCACATTAATTCCATCTGCGTGTGATGCATCCCCATGTGGAGGCTTGACAACACTGTTAAGAAACACCAGTGTTATGTTCTAGTCATACTGGACATCAACTCCACAAACCGAATGCCAAATGATGTCATAATGATAAACTGGTTACTGTTAGTTTCAAACATGGCTTCGTTAACAGTGACCATTTAAACAGCGCAAACCGGGACTGCTGTGTTGAATTGAACTGGTGAGTATGGTTCTGTACTTTTTACTCTTCCACATGTAGCGTCAACATATTGGGAAATATATCGATTTTATGTTAAGAGGCACTGTCAAATTGGATGAAATACAACAATTGCTGAGCTCATTTCACAACACTTAAATCAAGTGTGAAGACAGATTAATGTGCGTGGCTCTGAGGCCACTAACAGCAAAATAAGTGGTGGATCAGCTCAATAATAGTGAACCTAAAAACGAGGGGGTGTATGAAAACTACAAAGAAACAATGACACTGATCCCGCAGATCAATTCAAATGCAGCTCATTAAGGCTATAGACATTGGCCTTAAAGCAGCGAGAGATAACCTCATTCCTGCAGCAATCTTGTAAACAGGGAGAGAACTTTCTGTAGTGTGTTATGTTGCAAGATAGAAGTGGGCTTCAAGCTCCTTCCAAAGCACTTTCACCAGAAGATCAAAAGAATCCCCCTGAAACACGCCTGCAGGAGAAATCTGTTGCCATTTTTACGTACAATAAAAACTTTGAGAGATCACATTGTGTGACCGGGAAACAGACTGGGGGCTACCCTGGAGATTTAATAGTGAAGCTACTTGTGTTTGGGCAGCAACAGGCCTGGTCATGTATAGCTTAGTACATAGAGCATGACACAAACTATGCCAGGATTGGTGGTTTGATTGTTGCTGGAGACGCCCAAGTGGAAAAAACTCTGCAGTCATGGTACAGTCACATGCAAGATCATGCAAGATCTTTAACCTCAAAGCTTTACAGTAAGCCATTCCTGTATGCATTTCATCTGGTACTGCTAAAAAGATTGCTTTCTCCTTTGCTCTAACAGCACAGCATGGAAACCTTCTTAATTATCTAAAAGGCCTGTGAGACCCATGCATTTTTAATCAGAGCCTGCGTGTTGGTATGGCAGGTGGTGAGGGAGGAGGAATACAATGAGCAACTTAATTATTGTTCTACAACTTGATAGATTTTAAGACCCATATGTCCATGCTAACCAGATTTAAAATTCATCTCACAACAACCTCAGAAGGTTTGTTTGTCTTGTTCTTTCAAACAGGAGACTCTGGACAGATACACACAAATAAAAACCCAACTTTCTGTATGCCTTCTCATGACTTTAACTCTCTTCCCTAGATCTGCCTGCTGCAAACTTGAATAGCTGTTTTATCAACTGACTTTTCTCCCTCTGCAACGGCATTATCTTTTCCTGGCAATATATAAGTTGAGCCCCTACCTGTTTCCCACTTGGTCTCGATAACAAAACAATAGTGGGAACCAGAAATCCCTTTCGCTTGAATGATTCTTCCAAATCCGTGCTCTGACATTTGCAAAGTCTGAGCGCTGGTGAACTGAACAATCCTACTCAATGCCAATTAGAGTCTGTCTCGGACGCTTCTCAGCCAATCAATTGGACAAAGTGTGTTTCCTGGGATGCACTCTAAAGGGGGTGTATATGACAGACATCCTCAGCCCGGTCATCCTGTACCTTTGCAAGAAATCAAGCATGCACCTGAGGAAGCAAAATGGTGTCTGGCCCTTTAATTTGACAGAAGTTGGCAACTTCTCAGTCCAGAAGGAGCATATGGCAAACAATGATGTGGGCATAAGTTTGCCATAAGTTGCACATGCCTGTAGGGGAGAAAGTATCAAGGCACCATCTGCCAAATTGAGAGAGTCCCAATTACAAAACACCTAGTGAATAATTCATCCCATCACTTGAAATAAAAACCAAATGCTTCATAAGAATGAAGGTGTTGAAACCAGTAATGAAAAATGTTCATTCAACTGCCTGAACAGTCCTTCAACAGTCAACAACATAGGTCGTTTTAATCAACCTCCAAATCAGAATCAGAAGGAGCTTTATTGCCAAGTAGTTTTTTACACATACAAGGAATTTGCTTTGGTGTTAAGGTGCTACACGCTGACAGACATACAGGTGACATAAATACATGTAGAAATATATAAATATGTAATAAACAAATGCTTATATAACATATTACAACTGACAATATAAAAAAATAAAAATAATAATAAAAATAAAAACAACAATGGAACAAAAACAATTTACAATGTGCCAGGTTCGTGCATGATATGACATGAAGTGAAATACGACTCATATGAACGTATCCTACAATAGCGCAATAGCACCCCTAAAAGTGGTGTTTGTCCATGCCTCACAAAAAAAGCAATTTCAAACTCTGTTTCCGGACCGGTCCTACGTTAGGTAAATCACATGAAATTCTAATGTTGAAACACTATTAACAGAATGTGAAAAAGTAAAAGCTCTTACATCACTCATTCCTCCGCTACCTCTCCTGCCACCACTTGCTCTTCCCAGTCTCTCAGTGGGCAGACTAGGTGTGAAATCCCCGTTGTCTTGGGACACACAGGAAGCAGAAGTGTTGCGAAGCATTCCCTGCTTCCTTTCAACGCTCATGTTAACCCATTTGGAAGAACCAAGTGCGAATCTTGCAAGAAAACACTCTACTATAAATGAAAATATATATTATATATGATATAAATGATGAGATATGCGTCCCATGCTTTTGATTTCTCTGTCTCTCCCCCCGCTGCCCTCCTGGGGTTTTAATTCCCCCGATTTTTTCACATCCCCATATGATGAGATATCAGAAGCTGCCCATCCTCTATAGTTATTAGAAACAGTATCACTGCTATTTGTTATTGTGTTATTTTAAATGACAAACTTGTGATGATTTTAAACACATGGGCAAAAGATCTATGACAGTTTCTGAAATGTTTTACTTGTGTTTCCTTACAAGGTCTATGAAGCTTTCTAGTGATATCTTCTTGTGCAAATATTGGGATATTTAATTATATACTGGCTGCTGCTCAGCTTTCTTTGCCCTGCTCACGTCCCAAATGATTTACTTATCTCAGATATTTTAACATCTAAGACTTAATTCATCCCATGCTCCTTGAAATTTATTCCTTGGTCTAATGCATTTTGACTACCATAGGCATACAGGAATGTGTATAGCAGTTTAGCTGGAGCTGAGGAGCCCTTAACAGAAGTTAAAGCTTAGATTGCTCATTCAGTAAAGTACCTGACAGATAATCCTTCACTCTCCTACACACACACACACACACACACACACAATACATCTTCTGCCACTCATTCATGGTGGCTATAGTAGGTTCAACCCACAACAGAGATAATGTATATAGGAAAGTGTATATTTAATATTAGTATTATTGCTCTTTAAGTGAGGCACATCTGAAGGGTTTCCTTTTATCATAAAAATGTATTTACATCTGTATTGCTGTCTTTGCTATACTGTGATATTGTCACTGCAATATCAGGAGTTCAGTATGAATAAATATAAGCCTATTCTGTATCTGTACTATCACACCATTATGATGTGTGTGAGCAATATTTTCGGAGGGTGCCGTTTGCCACGGAGAAACATTATTTGCTGTCAGAAAATCAGAAAAAAGACTTTAGCAAAACAATAATTCCCACAGAAGACCACACCACCGGATTCTGAACAACCACTGAGCGCTTTCACCACATGAAAATAATAACATGTTGTATTGCACGTCGCAAGTTGGCAATCTGATTTTTCATCCAGCCTGAATAGCCAAGCTAAAACTCTATTTTTCTAAATGCATCTTCAATATAGCACATACAATGAAGCTGTCATTTGTCAAATATTATATGGACCTTCAAGGACAAGCGGCAGCCGTGAATGTTTGTGTCTTAGCCTTCTCTCCTTTGATGTGGACGTGATTACACAGCTGAATCAATGGGACAGACAGAAAGCGAGAGCAAGTGGCTCATTCCCAGTCTGTGCAAATGTCATCCTCGACCGATTGTACCGTAGATGCACTCTTGATTAGATGAGAGGATCGATACAGTGGTCTTTTCCTGCAATGCAGGTTATCATTCAAACAATACAAATGAGAAAAAAAATAATGGTTCTTCTATTGGCAATTGGTGAGCTTTTGTGAGACTCAAAGCTCAGTTTGAAAGCATGCTTTTTCTGAGACAGATTAACCCTGCTGCTGCTGGGATCACACCTAATCTTAATTCCTTATACATATACCTGTATGAACAGATTTGTTCTTAAGTAGCTTACACAAGTGATTTAGGAGAACTTGCCGCTTCCACCAATTTCTTTGTGTTTTGCCTTTATTTCTTCGGCATGAAAACAATTTAGGAGTTGTATGAGTCATGTGCAATTAGTCTGTAGTTATCCCAACCCCAGTTTTTCACTAATGGATTGTATATTTCATTACTTTGAAGGAATTCTCGGTTTGAAAGTCTTAAATTAATGACTTCATAATTATGTTAACATTATACTGTTTGATTGCGCAATTCAAATATACTCTTTATTATATTTTCATGTACTTAAAAGGCTATTGATGCTTATTTCATAACACTACAATATCAATATGAACACATCAAACTGCAAAACGACTTCAATGACGCACTAATTGAAGGTTAATTTGCCTCTGTATATAGTAAGGTCAACTGAAAGTGTCATCTTTTGGCTGTCTTAGCATGTCAGGCCCTTGGAAGAGAGTGATATATTGGCAAAGAAAGATGAATGGTTATTGTCGCGGTTTAGATTATCAAAGGCTGTGCTTATGTGAAACTTGTTAGAGCGGCAACTCTGCAGACAGACACAACGATCCGGCCCTATTCCCTTAATTTCACTGCTGATGCTGCTAAAAATAATACACATTTGTTTATGGCTCTCCAAAAGCAGGACTTTAATCTCTAAACTTGTTAGGTTCTTCTTTTGATTCTTCAATGTCATTTTCATGAATAAACACTTCCTGATATATGGGGCAGGTCGCGTAGCCTTATATAGTATTATTGGGGCATTAATTATGCTAATACAAAATTCTCATGAACGCACCCTCAATTACACATTATTTTTCCGAATTTGAGGCAGACTGTTGTCGTCAGGTAGTTGCACTTTAGTGTGCTACACTTTGCACAGAAAAACAAAGAAAGAGAATGAAATTGTGGATGAATCGATGAACCGAAGAAGACAAAATCAGCATGGATTATAAATTGTGGTGCTTCCCGGTCAGCTCGCTCTCATTGGCTGTTGCGGGTTTGTCATTAGAGACATAAAATATAAAAAAAGGATTCGAAATCGGGGTGACTCCAATCCAGTAATTGTAAGATTATGGATTTACAATGGATTTACAATTATGGAATAATTGTAAGATTATGTCTGTAAGATTATGTCTGTAAACCCCTCACACTACAGGATAAGGATATAGGATATTAAGCTGATAGTCTATTCTGACCAGCCTCAGCTCTGGAACGCCACCGCAATTGTCGAGAGAGGTGATTCATACCCAAAATCTGCTCAATTATCCTCTAGTGTGCAGCCGGCATTAGGCAATATTACCATGAAACACAGTATAAACTTTCATTATTATGCAGATGATACTCAATTATATCTATCGATCAAGCCAGGTATACAGTTACTACAGGTGGCATTGTCCTGCCCTGACAGTGAGGAATCTCGGAGTTAACTCTGATTTGGCCATTTCCTTTAACTCCCTCATAAAACAACCTTGAAGAACGGCCTTTTTTCAGCTATGTAACATTGCAAAAATCAGGCATATCCTGTCTCAAAATGATGCACAACAAAATCCACAACAGAATTTAAAATCTTTCTCGTCACCTAAAAAGCCCTAATTGGCTTGACACCATCATATCTTAAAGCACTCACATTACCTTGTTACGCAACTAGAACACTTCATTTCAAGAATGCAGGGTTACTTCCTGGACTTGGTATCTGTTACAGTGGGGGAAATAAGTATTTGACCCCTTGCTGATTTTGCAGGTTTGCCCACTTACAAAGAATGCAACGATCTATAATTTTAATCATATGTACATTCTAACAGTGAAAGACAGAATCCCAAAGAAAATTCCAGAAAATCACATCATATGAATTTATAAAAATTGATAACCATCTGATGAGGAAAAACAAGTATATGACCCCCTACCAAAAAAGCAAGTATTCTGGCTCCTACAAGCCAGTTAGTCTTTCTTTAAGACACAGCCCCAATCCCAACTAATTATCTACATCAAATACACCTGCCTCACCTCGTTACCTGTATAAAAGACACCTGTCAACACCCAAACAACCAGCATCCAACATCACCACCATGGGCAAGACCAAAGAGCTTTCTACGGACATCAGGGACAAGATTGTTGATCTGCACAAGGCTGGGATGGGCTACAAGAGAATTGGAAAGCAACTTGGAGAGAAAAGACCAACTGTCGGTGCAGTTATCAGGAAATGGAAGAAGCACCACACCACCGCCAACCTCCCTCGGTCTGGGCCTCCACACAAGATCTCGCCTCGTGGGGTGTCCCTGATCATGCGAACGGTGAGGAATCATCCCAAAACCACAAGGGGGGAACTGATGAATCAACTGAAAGCAGCTGGGACCACAATTACAAAAGAAACGGTTGGTAACGCACTACGCCGTCATGGATTGAAATCCTGCAGCGCAGCAAGGTCCCCCTGCTCAAGAAGAAACATGTACAGGCCCGCATGAAGTTCGCCATTCACCACCTGGACGACTCAGAAGAGGCCTGGAAGAAGGTGATGTGGTCAGATGAGACCAAAATAGAACTTTTTGGCCTCAACTCAACTCGTCGTGTTTGGAGGGCAAAGAACACCGAGTACAACCCAAAGAACACCATCCCCAACGTCAAGCATGGTGGTGGCAACATCATGCTTTGGGGGTTCTTTTCAGCCAAGGGGACGGGACAACTCCATCGTATTGAGGGGAGGATGGACGGGGCCATGTATTGTGGAATTCTGGACCAACATCTCCTTCCCTCAGTGAGAGAGCTGAAGATGGGTCGAGGATGGGTGTTTCAGCACGACAACGACCCTAAGCACACCGCCAAAGCAACAAAAGAGTGGCTGAAGAAGAAGCACATCAAGGTTCTGGAGTGGCCTAGCCAGTCTCCAGACCTGAATCCAATTGAAAATCTTTGGAGGGAGCTTAAAATTCGAGTTGCCAGGCGACAACCTCGGAACCTGAATGATTTGGAGGCTGTCTGCAGGGAGGAGTGGGCCAACATCCCTGCCGAAATGTGCACAAACCTTGTCACCAACTATAAAAACCGTTGCTGTGCCAATAATGGCTTTTCTACAAAATATTAACATGCTGTTTGTCCAGGGGGTCAAATACTTGTTTTTCCTCATCAGATGGTTATCAATTTTAATAAATTCATATGATGTGATTTTCTGGAATTTTCTTTGGGATTCTGTCTTTCACTGTTAGAATGTACATATGATTAAAATTGTAGATTGTTGCATTCTTTGTAAGTGGGCAAACCTGCAAAATCAGCAAGGGGTCAAATACTTTTTCCCCCCACTGTATATACTATATAAATATAATGGTACAAATACCATATTTCTAATTATAAAATGTTGATTTTATTCCTGCGGTTTCATTCTAACAATCAGAGAGTTTATGCTACCAATTGTATGTAATAGTTAAGTCACACAGTTATATATATTTAACCATGTGTGAATCATCAGCCAGCTGCACTATTTGTGTGTGAAAATGCTGGAAATCTGTCAAAGAGAGTTTTTTTGCAGAGCATGCATTTTTCCTGTTATCTTTCACTTTGTTGAATCTTGGCCATGATCATCTGTTAAAGAGGTGGTATTATGCTTTTTGGCTTTTCCCCTCTCCTTTATTGAGTTAGATTTCTTTTTTGTGCGTGTAACAGGTTTGCAAAGTGAAAAAGCCCAAAGTCCAGCCCAAAGGGAGTTCCCATCTCCCACAAAAAGCCCTGTTCTGAACTGCCTGAAAACAGCTCGTTTGTAATCCAGCCCTTCACTTCCTTTACTTGTGACCTCACAATGAAAACGCGTCATAAAGCCAAGCGGCTAGCGGAGGTCAGGTACGCCCTCAAACCAAGCTAGTCTGAGTGGAGGCCATTTGGCTCAACTTGCCTTTGTTTGGTTTTCCATTGTAGAAATGTTGCACCTGTACCTGCTTCCAGGTACTTTTTTGAGGCATACTAAAATGTAACGTGAAAACATGACAGACTGCTGATTGTTCAGATAGAATCATCACTATTCACTGCATCATCATTGCTTGCACCAGACAGAGGCCAGCAACAGAAAGTTTTATATTTTACAGTTTTCGTATGGAATTTCATCACTAAATCCACTTCTGAGAAGTTTTGAGGAAAGATATCAGCTGCAAATATTGACAGTTTTACGAGAGGTGATGGCGGAACAAAAATGGAAATGGAAAATATAGCTGGAAGGTTTTCATACCGCTTATCTGTCTTTACATTCTGAGTAATGTTGAAAAGTATTACCTTAAAAAAGAGAAAGCTGTGTGGATAGCTGGTGTGTGTGTCGCATTGAACATTACGTCGCGGCAATTGTGTGTGGCGTCGCTATGACGACAAGCTACGTACTATCTCTGGGTACTATCTGCAATGGAAAACGGAGCAGGGCCGAGTAGAGTCAAGTCTATCGATTTGCACTATGGTAGCATTTTTCTGCAAGGCAGCATAGATCGTCAGAACACCGGCAACAGTTCAACTTTTAGTCCTAAAAGACGATGCAACTCCGACTCCGTTTGGGCCTGTAAATTCACAATCACAGCCTAAGTATGCTTTATTGGTTGTGAATTACATTTAAAATAAACACGGCAATCTAACTTCACAGACTGTTCAAGTGCGTAGTTGTTGTAAACGTTGGCTAACACAGCTAAAGTTATAACTATAATGCTAATGTTACACCTGATGTGAAAGCTACTGAGCAAACATTCAAATTGTTTGGCCAATTTCTATGTAAAATTGAGTTTAAATATGTTGATTTTTGTAGTGGTTTATGGTAAGATGTGGAACAATGATGTTGTGGACTTGTGAGTAACTTATACCATCTGCTAGGTTATGGTCGCAGTCTGAAGCGTCTTTGATTTGGATAACACTAGGGCCGTTAACGGTCCTACACTAGCTTGTTTCTTACGACCCGCCTTTCTCTGCTTCTGATTGGCTAGTAGTCCTTACCTGGGAACTGCGCATGTGCAACTCCCAACAAAGATTTTGTACAAGTAAGACAAGCAAGAGCGGAGCGTACAACACACAGGGTGAAAAGAGGAGCTGCAGCAATGTGCAGTATGAGAAAAATATGGTGTTTTTTGAAAATTAAACCATGTAAACCTGTTCTGGTACAACCCATAAATAAGACTTTGAACGATGTCTATGAAGATTCTCAGTCATCCAGGTCATAGTTATCCAACGAGGGTTAAAATGAAGGGCAACTGGACTTGGTTGAAGATACTGGAAGACGTTTCGTCCCTTATCCAAAGGACTTCTTCAGTTCAGTTCAGTTCAGAACTGAAGAAGTCCTTTGGATAAGGGACGAAACGTCTTCCAGTATCTTCAACCAAGTCCAGTTGCCCTTCATTTTAACCCTCGTTGGATAAGACTTTGAACCTGAAAATTAGCATAATACCACCTCTTTAAAAGGTGTTGTTGTACGGCTGAAGACAAGATAGCTGAAGGAGTTGCATGGTGTACTGCAGAAGAGTTGCACAACATGTTTTAAATTGTGATGGACTCAGTGAACCTGACACAGCTCTTGCAAACTGTAGTGCTGAAAGTTAAGAAAAAATACACAGACCCGACACAGCAGATGTCTCTATCTTCACTTAAACTTTACATTAATTCAACAACATCTCATTTTTCACACTACATGTTAGTTCTTCACTTAGTCACTTTTAGCAGATACGTCCACTTATTCTGAGACTCTTTGGCGTGCAAGTGGAGAAATCAACATCGAGCAGTCAAAAATAACAAGCCCTTTGCCTTGTCTGAACTGGCACAGAATGAAGACTAAGTGATAACTACTTCATCATGCATTTTCTTTGAGAGCTACAAGTTCAGACTTAGTTCACTTCTTTCTTTCATTCCCTAAACATTTTTTTAACTGTCACATTAGTTACTATGGTCGAGTGCAAGCTTACAGTTAGTCTCCCCCTTTCTGTACCTTTGCTATATGATACAAAGACATATTAGGCTACATTTATGTGTTAATATAAGTTGTCATAATTTCAGACACTAAAATAATACAATAACACAATCAAGCCATATTTACATTTAAATTTTTGGCATCTGTACATTGCTACATGTCTAAGTGACTTACAATACCAGAAATGCAATATTCCTGTAACTCTCCCCCTTAAATAAAGCTTGCGATTATCATCAGTATAACTCATACAGGAAACAGTAGTATAACCTTATCTATCTGCAGATGGCCAGTTGAGCTCTGTTGCCAAAACCTTCCAAGCTCAGAAAAGATAGCAGTCTTTTTTTAACAAACCACAGTGAGTCATGAAGGGGTGAATAGGACAGGACTACATCCCTAATTAGTATCCTTGTTGGTGTCATTCACCCCCTGTGAAACATGCAAAATATGTATCCAATTATATGTCAACATTCAAGAGATTAAAGCTTCCTGTAAGCTACAGAGAGACACTAATAATGTATCCCCAGCTGCAGACTCCGTTGTCTACACACTGCCCTTCAAGATACAACACACTGTGCATACAGACAGATGAAGGGACATTTGGACAAAAGACTTACTTCTGTTGTTTTCTCCTGGATTAAGCAACATCAATAAAACCAGAAAGTACCTTATGAGCCAATTATAACCAACCGTCACAACCACAGTGGTTCAGGTTCATCAAAGTAGGACCAGTGGAATAGTAGCGAGCCTTTACATCATTATAGTTACATTACATTTATTCATTTAGCTGGCGCTTTTATCCAAAGCGACTTACAATTGCTACATATGTCAGAGGTTGCGCACCGCTGGAGCAACTAGGGACACATTGGTGTCTCACAGTGGATTTGAACCAGGGTGTCTCACACCAAAGGCATGTGTCTCATCCACTGTTCCATCACCACCCCAGTTTTAAACATTAAGCATCAGACATACTTTGAAGATGCGTGATCCATTAAAGTGTTGTCAAAACTGGATGAGTCCTGTCTAAAATCTTCAACCTTTAATTATACTGCTTTTATCCGCCCAATTTGTGTTTATACTGGAATATTACACCAAAGTGCATATCTTTCCAACTCAGAGAGAAACCAAAAGGAACACGAGTCAAAAGGAAAAAAGACTGCAATGGGTTTGGGTCGCCAGTCGTTATGTGTTAACTACACAACAACGCATCAAAACGGCGACACATTTCTGACACATCGCCGACGTCTCCCAGATCTCTAGCATGCCAAATATCTGCCGGAGTCGGTCGACTCGACATCCACAACCAGCCAATGAGAGCAGGCTGCTGGCAGAACAGGCAGCTACTTTTTCAACGCAAAACACTTTTTACTCACCTCCAGCTCTCTGTAGCTCAGACAATCCCTGCTACCTGCGTGTGCTAATCCATTCTTTCACCCAGATTCTTTGTCTTTATAATTGCTATCTTTATAATAACAAACAACTGTTTCGTGTGTAGGTTCGCGTCATTTCCCGTTTCACATTTCAAGTGTGTTTTCTCGACAAAATGTGGTTTGGAGACCAGCGTCGGGTGACAGAGACTCTGTCAGCTCGTGTAGTGTGTGACCCCCTGTCACCGATCAGTCACATAGTGTGAACGCCACGACTTCAAGACTCCCGTCACAAGACGGAGAGTTGTGTTGTGTGAACGGCACGGGCATCGGCCGATGCTGAAAGTCGTGTAGTCTGCACAAGGCATTAGCGGGGTATATGTATATTTCTATTTCTAGAAGCCTAGGTTATTTCTTAATTCTACTTCTACTTCACCACTCACTAGCCTGGGCTACTTGAATTGGCTCCCTTTCCCTTCAGTTCTCTTTTCTCCAAACTTTCTTTCGCACACTACTGCAAACACTGCAGCTTGCCCTGCCTCTTTCTGTCTCTCTCTTCCTGTATGTGTCTGTGCTTCTGATGTAGTGGTAGCATTATGTCCCCGAACAGACACAGAACTTGTCTGATGGATTTTTGCATCAGCAATTCATTTTTACAGCAGCAAGTAAGCCAAATGAGGAGCAGGCTTGTTAATGATGCAGCCTATTAAAACAAAACCAACATGGTACCGAATAACATCTGAACTGGTGTAGGCCTGCAGGTAACGATGATTTTAGGACTCAAAGCTTCTATAGATTATTTAAGCGATTCATCGATGCATTGTTTAAGAAGTACTTTATCTTGGCAGCGGCGGCTAGCCTTCAACTCAACAATCAGTCATGGTTTCAGTTAAATGCTAAAGTTGCTGTTACTGTTACCATGTCTGTGGTCCGCTGGCAGAACACCGGGTGCTTTCTGATCAGGTGCCGTCGTGCTGTTGCCGAGGCGACATAAGTTGCGTTTTGCAGTGGACGGACTGTGACATTACAGAGTAGTTGTTTTCTTTTAGCTTGAAATAATCCCATACTTTGGACACTTTCTTCTTTGTCCCTCGCTATTTTCTCTCTCTTCCTCCACTTTGCAAACACTTTTCCATCATAAACACGTCATATTCACACAGTGTAAATGTCCGTGTGCTATATAGTTATATGGATTAAACAAAGCGTTGATACATTTTAGTAATAGATTTAATGGATGAATTGTTTCAGCCCTACACTCCACTGTCACTTTACCTGGTCCGTGCTTGTCAAATGCACGCGTCTTGTAACGTATTAGGTAGCATTTGTCTGTGTTTCTCTGCAAAATGCTAAAATGTAGGTTATCTGGGTAGCAGTCAGTCATATACTGTACCTGGGCGGCCCGCCCAAGTAAAGTCTATGTGTGGGAAACAATGTTATACTACAGGAGCTGAACATAGCTATCATGGCCACTGTAGTGTGTGGCCAGGAGTTTTTCCTTATCTCAGTCGAGGGTTTAAGGATAGAGGGTATCATATGCTGTATAGATTTGTGATATTGGGCTATATTAAAAAATGTACTTGAAATTATTTGTTTATTGATATTGTTGCTGATTGTGTTGATAGACAAATTGATTAATCCACTAATTATTTCACCATTATTTACATGAGGTGTACATCACATGGTGTTATGTTAGCTTGCACAAGGCGATGGGGCAAAATGATGATGATTCATATGGTGACCAACATTTCAATTTACTGCTCACTTAGAGTAACCTAACAATGCTTTTATGAAGGGAATATTCAATGAGTAATCAGGGAAGGAGAGTCTCTTCAAAAACGCGCCATTTGTAACTTGTAAACTGTAAATGACACTTGAGGTGATAAAACACATTTCAATACATAGTACATGATGTGTTCAGTGGTAGCTACCTATGAGCATGCCACTAAATGGAAGCTAGTTATGGAAATACTGAATGTCGTCTGACACTCTGACACTTCCAGTGCAGACAAATGAGTAACATCACAAAATTTTTATCCATTTGGCCCAGTATATTACTATCAACCGATTGCCAGTTTGCTGTGCTATCTTCTCCTGCTAGTGAGCAAAAAAGATGGCACAGAGATTTCTCGGATATGGGTTTTGGAAATGAGTCGGCTCTCAAACTGCCCTCAGTGCTGAGGCTACCCTACTTTCAAATGCAAAAGAAAAGGCTAACTTCACCATCTTGTCAAGTTAGTGGAGAAATGACCGATGAGACAGTATCGTCTCTCTAAATATAGAGGCACGGAAGTATCCTCTGCCAATTTCTACAGGCAACAGTGCAAAGGACGCACAGATTAACCTCTGGCTCATGCTCCTCCGAGTCCATTTGTCATCTCCCGTACTGTGTCAGCTTCAGGTGGACAGGCATTTGCTCACACAGGAGACATATCTTCACCACACTGCAATGAAGTCAGCCTTTTATCTGGGAATAGGATAACAATGATTCAAAGGTGTGACGCAGAACCAATTTCCCTAGAGCAAAGTCTTTTGGTTGAGCATCTATGTTGTACATTATGATAAATCACATGTGGTATTACAGTCTAGTGTTTACTGTATATTGTTCAGGAAATTGCTTGTAGTTCACTGACTAACTCAGCAGACATTGTCTCTCTTTCATTTATTGTCTTTCATTACACCCAAAATTCCCAGAAAACAGAGTCAACCAGCTCCCTAAACTAGCATTTCTGCTGCATGTTTTACAACAAGGTGTCCTTTACACAGAAGATACAGTAAGAGGAAAAGACAGCGACAACAAACACATGATAACTAGACAACCTGTGTACGAACTGGAGGGATCACCATGAGCGGAAGTCAACCCTTTGTCTCTGGGAAGTACAGTAACCCACAGTGATGCTGTGATGGGAGCAAGCTGGTAATGTCAATCCTAGGCCACATGCACCAATGGGATTTCAAGCAAGTCTGTTTTTCCATTTCAAAAAAATGTCACTTATTGCAACTTTTGGTGATGTATGAGGCAGTGATGATCAAGAAGCTCAAGAAACGCCGGACAAAGACTGGAAAGCCACTTTGAGGGCTGTTGGTAATGGGCACAAAAAATTGCTTTCTTACAGCAGAGATTACATATTTCTTGCTGTTATTATGACTCACACAACGCATTTTCACGTTCGAACATTATTATTTAATCCATTCAGCCTACTGTAAGCACCACAAAAAAGAAGGCTTCTTTAAAATTCATCTGACAAACTCAGGCTTGCTGCAACTATTTTGTGTATAAAGAAAATGAGTGTCTGCCAAATCAAGAGCTTAAATGCAGAGCTGTTTTTAAGGCTGTTGGAACAAGTCCAAGTCACATCTCGGGTCTATAGGGGGCAAGTCCAAGTCAAGTCTCGAGTATCTAGAGGGTAAGTCCAAGGCATGTCTTAGGTCTTTAGCGAACAAGTCCAAGTAAAGTCTCAGGTCTTTAAGAGGTGGGTCCAGGTCATAGCTCAAGTCTTTAGAAATGAAGTCCAAGTAACATCTCGGGTCTATAGGGGACAAGTTCGAGGCAAGTCTCAAATCTTTAGGACTTGTAAGTCAAAAAACATTTTTCCAGTCAGTACGTTGTGTAGAAATTACAATAACACTAGCTTTACTAGTGAAAAAATAAACATAACTGCAAATCAAGCCTAACTTGCAGCTCTTGTCAACATACATAAACAGTACAGCAGTTGCTGAAGCTAAGTTTGTCTAATGCATTTAAGTTCAGGTGACTCGCTGTGTTTTACAGTACATCTAATGAACAAATCAACAGAGCTAGTTTAGCTCACAATAAATTTTAAGACAGCCTGGTCGCTCATATTTGTATGTTAGCATTTGCAGTTTTATTAATGAATTAATTATTTATACTGTTACAGTGTAGAGTGCTGTCCATTATCTAACCTAATTTAGAGTTTTACTGCTACAACTGCAAGTGTGTACTAGTCATCTCCATTATGATATTAATCATTCATGACAGTTTGGCTCAACACATATCAAGCATGGAAAGCATGTGTGTAAGCATGTGTGTAAGCATGTGTGTAAGCATGTGTGTAAGCATGTGTGTGTGTGTATACAAAAAGAGAACAAACAAAGTGAATTGCATCCCTTTATGAAATATTCAAGAGACATTTCATGAAGTTCGAATCATTAATTGTCTGTGTTATAACACAGGTCTTGGTCTTGACCCCAAAAAAGAGCTGCTGCTTTTCCTGCAGTGAAATTGCTTCACGGTGAGAGTCATGTTGAGACTAAACTCTTTTCTCATTAAATAAAATTAAAGGCCTGCAAACTGTGCAGAAAACATAAGGTAACACCTGATTGACAAGGCAGAGAAGTGTCTTCACTTTCTAGTTATAGGTGTATTCATCTAATGAACTGAAATGCTTTTTAGTGACAGTTAAGCTAGTACTTTTTTAAAATCTACTCTATATCACAAATACTAATTCAGATGGCACATGCTACACAGTTCCTCTCTATGGCCTGAGGCTCCCTAATAAAAGCACCACTTCAAACAGCAAGTGAGCATTTAATTAAATTTCTCCACAAATTAATGAGACACACTGTTTATACCTCCATGACAAAATTAGTGAAGTCACCAAGACTGTGCACCAGTGATACTGATGTTTAGTATCAAAGAGGCTCATGGAATACCTTATTGTTCTACCTCTCAAGAGCATGTAAATGACATGCAAATAGTAACAGCTAATGTCCCTCTTTGAAGAAAACCTTGCTGAAGGCCATTGTAATGTAAGTAGCCTAAACTGCTTCTCTGTATTTACCCATGGTTTGTATCTTAATATCTTTGATGGATTCAATGCATAATTGCCAAATTTTAATGCATTTTTGTAATACTGCTTTGAAGCTTTTGTCTTGGAAAATTTAAACACTCAGCATAATTGTCCTTTTGTGCTTTGAGGTTAAAATGCTAAACGTGTGTTGTTTACAAATGTTAACCATCAATAAATGTCAGCTGATGGCTTGCAGGAAACTGGAGCCTCTGACATGCAAAACGTGTTAAATGCTTTCTTAAGGAAAGGGTACAAGAATGTTCAGCCCTGTAATGAATAAATCTCAAGTTTAAATTTGAATACATTCAGATAAAATACAATAAATATGATGCTTGCTCTTACACCACAATAGCATTATACTGCAACACCATGTAATATTTTACTAGAGTATGTCTATCTGCAAAACCACATTTTCTTTCTGTTTTATCTACAGATAAGAACACTAAACTAAGATGGTACAGACAGTGGACAGAACAACAACAAACAGCTATCATGTTGTTGCTATTCTGGCCATGAGTTTGAGGAAGTTGACCAGTGGGCATACCTATCAAAAAATGTGTGTCGTTCTTTAAGCTACAGTAGATCAGTAAAAGTCTGCCCTCTTTCTAAATGACTTTTAATAGGGTTGTAACTTGTTGTAACTTAACTTGTTTGGTATATACGGCAAGTTGGGCAATATAATTTTTAAAACTCCCAAATATCAATATAAGTATTGCACATAGCTTCTCTTACAAATAAAGTGTTTTATTTATACGCAATAAAATGCATCCTTGGTGCACTCTGGGGCTTTGCTGCTACAGCCTTACTTGGCCAGTAGCTAATTATAGCTAATATTAGCTGATGTTAGCTTAATTTAGATAGATATTGCTATGTAACTGACATTACTAAGTAGCGCTGACCTCAAATAGTCAAAGATTTGATGCTTCGATGGTCGGAGCCTGATTCGACTGTCAATCTGATATCTCTTCGCAGTGAAACGAGGATCATGCCATTTTGACTATAAGGGGGAGCTCAACGTCTGATTTTACATAGAACTACCAGTTTTCTCCCAATAAGTTAATATACAGCCTGTTACAATATACATTTCAGCGTTTATTGCTGTAAATAAACATGTGAAAAGAAAAAAAAGGTTTTAATAAATGTTTTTAAAGTGTGTGAATAAATCCAAAATTGTAACCCTAACCCTTAGGGAAGGGGGCGACAGTGCGCATGTGTAGGCGAAGAGGAACAAAGTATCTAGGTGAAGAGACGGAGCCCCAGCTTCACCAGTGTTGTGCCGACTTGTCCACACCTCATGTCCACTTCGGATCATTAATCACTAATTGCTGAAGAACACAAAGAATATTATGTTGTTTTGAAACAGACCCGTGAGGAACCGCGACGTGCTTGTTGTTGTCGGCCGCACGGCATGCACACAAAACTCTGCACAAGACCGGTGAATGACAGGCGAGCAGAGAGAAAACGGTCAACCACAAGCCTCAGTTTAGCTGGAAATGTACATTGTAAGTTACACTGACTAATAAATAGAGACTGCAGCTCTGCAGCTTCTTAAGATTAAAGTGGAGCTACTGTGTGTAGCGCCCCCCCCCCCCCCCGCTCACAATCGCCGCCGCACAAACACACATGACTCAACTATAGACAAGACGGGGACAGGCCTATTACTAAGCCAGTTCACTGACTTACCTGTACTACTGTTATACCACGCTGTAGTATTTACCATATTCCTGTAATTGCCAGTTGTGGCCACAGGGGCCACTGTTGCATATGCTTGCCTTTAACAGAAAGACAGCAGTTTGAATATTTCATTGGCTAGTAAACGTTCCTAATAGTTAGTATGTTTGCCTTCTAACATTCAACAAAATGTGATGTCTTTACAAAGATTACAGAACTTTCTACTTCCACTTGACAGTACCTCCACAATAACTTAAAAACTTTGGTAAATCTGGTGCTAACCCTAGTCACACACCCTCTAAAATGCTTTCACGCAATATGTACTGTTCAGAGATCACATGCTGACATACACACTGGCATATTTGTTTGGCTGTGACTTGAGCCTGAAGCAAAATGTACAGAAATTAGTGGTTATCAGCTGAGGAATATCTTCAAAATTAGATCAAACCTTTTCCTTAGTAAAAGAGAAAATTATACATGCTTTTATATCCTCCAGCCATGATTATTTCAATGCCTTGTTTACTTGTCTGAACGGTTGAGCTATGGAACCGCTCCAAATTGTTCAAAATGCAGCTGCAAAACTACTGACCAGAACAAAGTGTTTCTCACACCATAACCCAACTGGCTCAATTCTCTTTTAGATGTCATTTCAAAGAGTATGTCACTTAACTTCTAACCCCTTATTTTCCTCACTTTGGTAAGTAGTTTGTGCTTCTTGCTTGAAAAGCGCTCTATAAATAAACTGCTGTTGTTATGATCACACATTTGACCTTGCAATGCCCAAGGTTCAATCTGTGGCACTTATGTTGTGATATTCTGATTAATAGCATACTAGATATTATTCTAGGAGTAGCGGTTGGTTTCTGGACCTCTGGAATTGCCTTTATTTCAAATCTGCTGTTGTCTGCAGTGTGCACTATACCTGATGGGTAAACACAACAGGATACATATACAAATGCACAGAGAGTGGGAAGAAAAAGGTGCTGCTGAGGGCGACCACAATGTAACCACACATGAAAGGCAATCCAAACTTTGTTAGCAAAGGATGCTTAATATAAAGATAGGAAAAGACTTTGGCACTGTGACAACAAAATGTCACGTCAGTCTATCCATCAGAAGGTTTTCACATATTACAAGTTCTGCCCATAAACTGTAAATATTACTTCCATTCAAGGAAGTGATGCATAAGAACCGGCTGTATGTCACTGAAAGATAAGAGAAGGCAGACATTTGGCATTAAAGGCATACAGTGAATGTTGGAGTTCATCACCAATCCTCTCAGCTGCCTTCAGCCACTATCTGACCTACCACACATGCAATGACCTTTCTGGACTTTCTTCTTAACTGCACAGTTTTCATTTGTGAAGTCAGGCCAGCTCAGTGTTTTCTCACAGGAATGAAGGAGTTGAAGATGAGTATTACAGCTCCCCCTCCACTTTGGACCAGACATGTATCTACTCAGACCTTCCTCGGAGTGTCAGAGTATCTGACTTCAAATCCCAAGGGTCTCATTATCTCCTGCAAGGCTGTTGTTGCGACATGACAGGACAGGAGGAGGTGCCAGGCGGTTCAGGTGTGGGTCTTGGCCGGCATAGGAACTGCTGTCGGTGTGGACTTTGGCCCTGCCTGACGCCACATCGACCCCCTCACTACTGAAGACCTAACAAAGCCTTCAACACAACAAACTCAGTAGTGCATCAGCTGTGATGTTGACACGCAGCGAGATTTCAGTCAAAGCACTGGTTAGAATATGGGTTGTGTATTATTACTGTGTGGGATATTAAACAAAATAACACTCCTTGAACAAAACTGCAAGATACAAAAGCCGATTTGTTTTTATTTTTACGAGTCAGTCAGTTTGCCGAGTCACTTTGAGGCGCAGATATTCTGTTTAAAAATGAGTTTACACTTGTGAAAGACAAATATCACAGCAAAACTGAATGTAATAGGAATGCTACAGCGATAATATCACGTACCACAAGGTAAGACACTACATGCAAGGCCCAACCAAGAAAAAGAAAAACTGAAGCCGGACATATAGTAGTGTGAATATGTACAAACCTCGCACTCAGCTGCACTTTACGCGCGGGTTTCAGGACAAAAACGGCCCCCTTGCGCTGTCGTACAACAGCTCAGGCAAAGTGTGAACACGGCGAACACAGTTAAAATAACAATCTGCACATACACACATGCCTTTTTTCAATCCTCTTACCTTCACTTCGGCAAGACCCTAAACGGGCGACACAGGAGAGCGAAACGGCGCACAAAACCCACCACTTGTAGGATGGAGCCATGCTGCTGAACGGGGCGCTGATCCGGGCTGAATGTAAAGTTCAGAGGAAAACTTCATCAGGTTGAAGGGCTGAAGTTGCGAGTGTGTGGGTGCGTACTTCCGCTTGATAACGCCGTGCCAGTCAGGCACTATGAAATTGGAATTCCCAGCAATTTCCTGGTGGGCCACTTCAATGTGAAGACTAAAATAGCCTATATCCCTTGACTCATAACGTTTCAGAGGAATTAAATGAAAAGCAAATCATTTTATTTTATTATTATTTAGTTTGTGTATCATAGGGGAGATCTGGCATGGTTGTAACAACACCAATTCCACCAAATAGAGATAAGATAGGAGATAGGTAATCATTCCAGTATTTACCTACCCCCCCCCCCCCCCCCCCCGATCAGGCAAGGTGCTTGACATCAAGTCTGGAAAGAGGTGCATTCAGAATATATAGAGAAAAAAATGATTTTGAGGTAAGAAAGTAAAGTTTTTGACCAAGACTATTTATTGTTTAGTATCTATACTATTGTAGATAAAATTGTTTGATTTATATTACATTGAAATATTGATTGAGTCCCGGTACGCCAAAGAGTAAAATATAGAAGTGCTGGGATATGTACCGGTGAATACCGGCCCGCTTCAAGCACTGACTGTGACTCTGAATAAGAATATACACACACTGACACACACACACACACATACACACATCTTTTTAGTTAGACCTAAGGATGTACAGAGATGTTCTTTAATTAATTACATTTTAGTAGTATTTATTAAGTATACTTTTAAGTAAGTTTATTCTATAGATAAATTTACATACACAAAGTCTGTTAAAGCAAGAGAGAAACATTGTTTTTTTTATATAACTACCTGTTTTGGAAGCATGTCATGTAGTGTGGCATCTGTTTTTGCTTCTTTTTGTCTTATTGTTACAACCTAACCTGGTATTGGGAACAAGGCAACACATTGCATTTGACATCAACTCACGAGGTCTGATATTCTTGTAGAGGATTGAATTGGTGCCATTTGTAGTGAACAAATGTGGGTTCTTTGTATAAAAATTTGAGAACTCTAGCTTAAAAAATTCAGTGAGTTATAGTTTTTGAAACAAAAATTGTTACAACCATACCCAGTCTCCCCTATTAATATTAATATTATATTACCCGTATTCATTTCTTATCGTTTTTGCCATTTTAGGAGTGGCGCGTGAATGCTAACAGGATTTTAGCCAACCTGTACCAGTGCATCTCAGCTGAAAACTCGATCCTGCTGTTTAGCACAAACACACGAGCTCTTTCTCTCACCCTCACTCTCTATTGGGATCAGATGAACTGTGGCAAATCCAGCCCCAGGTTGCATCTTTTCAACCCCTCAACAACACTTTAATCCGCAGCAATTCATTTGATGAGATGAGACATTTTCATCTGAAGCCCATTACCCACACTCAGCTGTCTGTTTCATTCAGGAAATTCGTACCGGAGTTATGGCCTTTGGAGAGGGTTTTTGGGAGCTTTCAGCTGGTCCAGGCCACTACCGGTGACATATGCTGTAATTGAGCTTCAGGCAGGCACATATCTGCTGAATTTATAGTCTGCCAGCCCCTTTGTACCCCATACTTTCATAACTTCAATGAATTCACTGTGTTAAATACTGCACTGAATTTATGTACAATAAACACTATGAAAAAATTCCAAAGTCCAAAGATTTGATACACAGTTGGGGGTCAAGATGGGCGCCATCTGCTGTACAGATTGTAAAGCCCTCTGAGACACATTTTCTGAATTTGGGATATATAATTAAAATTAACTTGACTGGTCTTAAGATAAAAGCAAAAGCAATGTCATTTGTTAAAGCACCAGCAAACTGGGCTATTTCCCTTTTGAGAGACTCCACGTGAAATTAAGATGTAACAATTGTAACAACATTCAAACCTTAATATATAAATATCTTTAAAACAGAAAGATTAACTACACAGACACTGTACCAACTCACTGCTACATATCGTAACCAGGACCAGTCGCAAGGTAACTCCAAGAAATTGTGTAGAACATAACTCCTGAAAAATGGCGAACTGTTGTTTTTACACTAAGCTTTTGTATGGATTAAACTAACAGACATGTTATTTAGTTCAAGCTTTAAATGTGCCGGTAAGCAGACATTGTTACTTTTGGACACAGCCAGCCTACAAGTACTCATGTCTTGAGAAAGGGTTTTGGCTTTTAGATACTAGATAGATGTTAATTAAACAGATCAACTGAATTCCTGTAGTGGTTTTAGTGTACTGGATTTTATAACTTCAAACTGCTGTCAGGGAAGTGAAAGATATTCAAAGAAAGTTAAAGATATTGCTGTTTGACATCGTTCCAAAACTGATGGCCACGATCAAACTTTTTGTGCTGTCCCAGATGGTGCCACACTTGCCTCTCTTTCTGGACAACACTGAGACAAGGGGCCCTGGTCCAACTCCCCAGAACAGCTGGGAAAATCTGTGCAGGGAAAGTTAATATTTGTTTCCTCTTCCCGAACTGACGCTGAGGTGCCATCAAATCAGCCCCTAAACCCCAACTGCTCTCATGGAGCTCATAAACAGCCAGCAGCAGAAGACAGTGGTCACACTGGTCAGCTCCCAAGAGTGACTGTGTGGAACTTTATTAGTGTGATGCACAATAGGAAAAGAGCACAGATGCTCGGTCCTTTGGAAAAGGTTTCCATATATAATAATAAGTAAGATAAATAAGTAAATTAATATCATTGGAAATGTCATTAAGATAGACTGTCCCATGGAGATTTTATTAACTGTATGAGTCAGTTAAATCACGTCAACCACCTTCAGTAAACTATGACTATTTCTTTCTGCCTGGGCCAATATCTAACTAAGAATTGCTTTTCTTGAGAAATGTGTGTGTCATCATTAATAAAGGTTTCATTCTGAGGTGCAGCTGCTGTCTTGAAGAAGCCCTATATGGATTCTGGCACAACTTCACCTGCTTCCAAGGAGCAAAAAGGAGGGAAATTGTGCACTATGTGGAAAACTATTGTCGGACCAGCCTGCTGTATTCACATCGATTTAAAGCACAGTGCACATGTGGTTCCAAACAGCAGCGGTCTCCTATGAATGCCAATCATTTGCAATTATTCTAAGTAGCAATTTAGGAATAATGGAAATGTTCATTGCCAGTGCAGGAA
>NW_024040797.1:0-17691 GCF_014851395.1 Micropterus salmoides | reverse complement strand
TCTTCTCGTATGTACACATAAACAACAAGGCAGGAAAATAAAAGGAATTTATTTTATTGTTTGGGTACATTATTGTTCAGTGTACATGCTCACATCTGAAACAAACTTTACGTGCTTGATAACTCTCACCCCGCAACATCTACACGTCAATACCGATTTATTCATAGCGGCAAGTGCTATGTAGCCACATAGGGGACACAGGAAGTGACATATAGCACCTTCATGCGGCGCATAACGCGTAGGAAATTCACAGCCGCACCGGCAGAGCTCCAGAATGTGCAACTCGGCCGGCTCACAGCGGACGCGCTTACAGTGCGAGGGCCCGCCCAACGCTGCTTGCAGCTTTAATTTTTTTTTTTTTTTTTTTTTTTTTTTTTCTGCAAAGTAGGCCCAAATGACATGGCCTAAACATACTCGAAAACTCACCAAAATTTGCAAACATGTCAGAACCGGTGAAAATTTCGTATTCTACAAGTTTCGCACATGGGCGTGGCAAAATGACTCGCTAGCGCCACCTAGAAAATTGGAAATGATTAGCCCCTCGTTCACGTTCAACCTACATGTACGAAATTTTCTGGGGACATGTATCGTATCAAGACGCACAAAAAAGCCTCAAGAACCCATAGCCTAAAGTCAACAGGAAGTCGGCCATTTTGAATTTTATGGCCATTTTTGGATGATTTACACTTCGTACTTTAACGAACTCCTCCTAGGGATTTAGTCGGATCGACGTCAAATTTCTGCTGTGCCTTCTAAAGGCATTGACGATGAAAAGTTGTGCTATTTGCGAGTTTTCGTCAATGGGCGTGTCCGTGGCGTCGATGATTCGCAATGAAACAGGAAGTTGTTGTAACTTCAGTGTACATGCTCACATCTGGACCAAACTGTACATGTAGGATGAGAGTCCCGCCCTGAACACATGTACATGCCGACATTCACCCACAGTCATAGCGCCACCTGCTGGCAACAGAAAGTGACCTTTAACGAAGCAGCCCCCGCCGCACGTTTCACCTACGTGCACGAATTTTCTGTGGTACGTGTATCTTGTCCAGACGCACAAAAAAGCCTCTTGGAGCCATAGCCTAAAATCAACAGGAAGTCGGCCATTTTGAATTTTACGTCAAATTTTGGATGATTTACACACTTCGTACTTTAACGAACTCCTCCTAGGGATTTAGTCCGACCGACCTCAAATTTGTGCTGTGCCTTCTAAAGGCATTGAAGATGAAAAGTTGTGCTATTTGCAAGTTTTCGTCAATGGGCGTGTCCGTGGCGTGGCGTCAAAGATCAGCTCTTCGCCATGACACGGAAGTTGTCGTAACTTCAGTGTACATGCTCACATCTGGACCAAACTGTACATGTAGGATGAGAGTCCCGCCCTGAACACATGTACATGCTGACATTCACAGACAGTCATAGCGCCACCTGCTGGCAACAGGAAGTGACTTTTAACGAAGCAGCCCCCGCCGCACGTTTTACCTACGTGCACGAATTTTCTGTGGTACGTGTATCTTGTCCAGACGCACAAAAAAGCCTCTTGGAGCGATGCCTAAAATCAACAGGAAGTCGGCCATTTTGAATTTTACGTCAAATTTTGGATGATTTACACACTTCGTACTTTAACGAACTCCTCCTAGGGATTTAGTCCGACCGACCTCAAATTTGTGCTGTGCCTTCTAAAGGCATTGAAGATGAAAAGTTGTGCTATTTGCAAGTTTTCGTCAATGGGCGTGTCCGTGGCGTGGCGTCAAAGATCAGCTCTTCGCCATGACACGGAAGTTGTCGTAACTTCAGTGTACATGCTCACATCTGGACCAAACTGTACATGTAGGATGAGAGTCCCGCCCTGAACACATGTACATGCTACATTCACAGACAGTCATAGCGCCACCTGCTGGCAACAGGAAGTGACTTTTAACGAAGCAGCCCCCGCCGCACGTTTTACCTACGTGCACGAATTTTCTGTGGTACGTGTATCTTGTCCAGACGCACAAAAAGCCTCTTGGAGCGATGCCCTAAAATCAACAGGAAGTCGGCCATTTTGAATTTTACGTCAAATTTTGGATGATTTACACACTTCGTACTTTAACGAACTCCTCCTAGGGATTTAGTCCGACCGACTTCAAATTTGTGCTGTGCCTTCTAAAGGCATTGAAGATGAAAAGTTGTGCTATTTGCGAGTTTTCGTCAATGGGTGTGTCCGTGGCGTGGCGTCAGAGATCAAGTCTTCGCCATGACACAGGAAGTTGTTGTAACTTCAGTGTACATGCTCACATCTGAACCAAACTTTACGTGCTTGATAACTCTCCCACCCCGTATGGAGGACCGATCCTGACACAGTCAGAAATAAATACAGAAATAAATAAATGCTCAATAAATAAATAAGCATCCAATTAAATACACAAAAAAATAAAGTAAATAAATAAATGTAGGTAGTAATTAAATTATACAAGGAGACATAAATGTATATATTTAATTAGTGCCTTTACTTATTCACCTTTGTTATAATTACCTTATTTGTTTATTCAACTTATTTATTACTAATTTTTTTAATGTATTTATTTATGTGTGTTTTAATATTTTTGTCTGTTTTATTCTTCCTTTGTATTTATTTACCTTATTTATTTTCACCCATGGTATTTATTTCTGCCTGTCTTAAATTTTTGTATGCATTTCTGCCTCATTATGCAAATGAGGAGGGGCTGTGTCTCAAGGGGTCATCTTCTCTGCTATTGGTGGACCAGTCAGACAGGAGAGCTCCTACTCTGCCTGCAGACATCAACGATCTTGCCCCTCACACAGTCAGATGGCTTCCTTCAGTGCGCTGAGGTGTTTAACAACTCTGAAGACACTACCAGCCATGTCTTCCTTCTCTTTTCACGTAGACGCTCCGACAGACAGTGCTTTCAGTTTGCTGCATGCATGGACACAGAACTGCGGTACAGCACACAGTAACGATGAAATGTGTGCTGTTCTCACATTCTTCCTCTGTATGTACACATAAACAACAAGGCAGGGAAATATAAAAGGAATTTATTTTATTGTTTGGGTACATTATTGTTCAGTGTACATGCTCACATCTGAAACAAACTTTACGTGCTTGATAACTCTCACCCCCAGACATCTACACGTCAATACCGATTTATATTCATAGCGGCAAGTGCTATGTAGCTCCACATAGGGGACACAGGAAGTGACATATAGCACCTTCATGCGGCGACATAACCGCGTAGGAAATTCACAGCCGCACCGGCAGAGCTCCAGAATGTGCAACTCGGCCGGCTCACACGCGGACGCGCTTACAAGTGCGAGGGCCCGCCCAACGCTGCTTGCAGCTTTAATTTTTTTTTTTTTTTTTTTTTTTTTTTTTTCTGCAAAGTAGGCCCAAATGACATGGCCTAAACATACTCGAAAACTCACCAAAATTTGCAAACATGTCAGAACCGGTGAAAAATTTCGTATTCTACAAGTTTCGCACATGGGCGTGGCAAAATGACTCGCTAGCGCCACCTGAAAATTGGAAATGATTAGCCCCTCGTTCACGTTCAACCTACATGTACGAAATTTTCTGGGGACATGTATCGTATCAAGACGCACAAAAAAGCCTCAAGAACCCATAGCCTAAAGTCAACAGGAAGTCGGCCATTTTGAATTTTATGGCCATTTTTGGATGATTTACACACTTCGTACTTTAACGAACTCCTCCTAGGGATTTAGTCGGATCGACGTCAAATTTCTGCTGTGCCTTCTAAAGGCATTGACGATGAAAAGTTGTGCTATTTGCGAGTTTTCGTCAATGGGCGTGTCCGTGGCGTCGATGATTCGCAATGAAACAGGAAGTTGTTGTAACTTCAGTGTACATGCTCACATCGGACCAAACTGTACATGTAGGATGAGAGTCCCGCCCTGAACACATGTACATGCCGACATTCACCCACAGTCATAGCGCCACCTGCTGGCAACAGAAAGTGACCTTTAACGAAGCAGCCCCCGCCGCACGTTTCACCTACGTGCACGAATTTTCTGTGGTACGTGTATCTTGTCCAGACGCACAAAAAAGCCTCTTGGAGCCATAGCCTAAAATCAACAGGAAGTCGGCCATTTTGAATTTTACGTCAAATTTTGGATGATTTACACACTTCGTACTTTAACGAACTCCTCCTAGGGATTTAGTCCGACCGACCTCAAATTTGTGCTGTGCCTTCTAAAGGCATTGAAGATGAAAAGTTGTGCTATTTGCAAGTTTTCGTCAATGGGCGTGTCCGTGGCGTGGCGTCAAAGATCAGCTCTTCGCCATGACACGGAAGTTGTCGTAACTTCAGTGTACATGCTCACATCTGGACCAAACTGTACATGTAGGATGAGAGTCCCGCCCTGAACACATGTACATGCTGACATTCACAGACAGTCATAGCGCCACCTGCTGGCAACAGGAAGTGACTTTTAACGAAGCAGCCCCCGCCGCACGTTTTACCTACGTGCACGAATTTTCTGTGGTACGTGTATCTTGTCCAGACGCACAAAAAAGCCTCTTGGAGCGATGCCCTAAAATCAACAGGAAGTCGGCCATTTTGAATTTTACGTCAAATTTTGGATGATTTACACACTTCGTACTTTAACGAACTCCTCCTAGGGATTTAGTCCGACCGACCTCAAATTTGTGCTGTGCCTTCTAAAGGCATTGAAGATGAAAAGTTGTGCTATTTGCAAGTTTTCGTCAATGGGCGTGTCCGTGGCGTGGCGTCAAAGATCAGCTCTTCGCCATGACACGGAAGTTGTCGTAACTTCAGTGTACATGCTCACATCTGGACCAAACTGTACATGTAGGATGAGAGTCCCGCCCTGAACACATGTACATGCTCACATTCACAGACAGTCATAGCGCCACCTACTGGCAACAGGAAGTGACTTTTAACGAAGCAGCCCCCGCCGCACGTTTTACCTACGTGCACGAATTTTCTGTGGTACGTGTATCTTGTCCAGACGCACAAAAAAGCCTCTTGGAGCGATGCCCTAAAATCAACAGGAAGTCGGCCATTTTGAATTTTACGTCAAATTTTGGATGATTTACACACTTCGTACTTTAACGAACTCCTCCTAGGGATTTAGTCCGACCGACTTCAAATTTGTGCTGTGCCTTCTAAAGGCATTGAAGATGAAAAGTTGTGCTATTTGCGAGTTTTCGTCAATGGGTGTGTCCGTGGCGTGGCGTCAGAGATCAAGTCTTCGCCATGACACAGGAAGTTGTTGTAACTTCAGTGTACATGCTCACATCTGAACCAAACTTTACGTGCTTGATAACTCTCCCACCCCGCTATGGAGGACCGATCCTGACACAGTCAGAAATAAATACAGAAATAAATAAATGCTCAATAAATAAATAAGCATCCAATTAAATACACAAAAAAATTAAGTAAATAAATAAATGTAGGTAGTAATTAAATTATACAAGGAGACATAAATGTATATATTTTAATTAGTGCCTTTACTTATTCACCTTTGTTATAATTATCTTATTTGTTTATTCAACTTTATTTATTACTAATTTTTTTAATGTATTTATTTATGTGTGTGTTTTAATATTTTTGTCTGTTTTATTCTTCCTTTGTATTTATTTACCTTATTTATTTTCACCCATGGTATTTATTTCTGCCTGTCTTAAATTTTTGTATGCATTTCTGCCTCACTATGCAAATGAGGAGGGGCTGTGTCTCAAGGGGTCATCTTCTCTGCTATTGGTGGACCAGTCAGACAGGAGAGCTCCTACTCTGCCTGCAGACATCAACGATCTTGCCCCTCACACAGTCAGATGGCTTCCTTCAGTGCGCTGAGGTGTTTAACAACTCTGAAGACAATACTACCAGCAATGACTTCCTTCTCTTTTCACGTAGAAGCACCGACAGACAGTGCTTTCAGTTTGCTGCATGCATGGACACAGAACTGCGGTATAGGGAGAAGCACACGGTCAGCTGGCTGCAGCTAAATCTGGAGTGCACTCGTATTCAATTCTGTATGGTAAATTCAGTTTTAACGGAGCAGAGCGAGCTGACAGGCAGAGTTAGAGACTTTTTCTGTCTGTTTCTCTCTTTACAAAGACGCATGTTGCAGTCAGAGTCTTCTCTGAGATGCGAGCACGACATACAACACAATTTATCAAATTACACAACGGATATACAGTATGAAAATAAGATTGATTGGATTATACTCACAGGAAGTATAAAACCTCTTACATGGGTCTATTAAAAGTAAAGTAACACAAAAATGTCAGGGAAATTACTTTACTTAGATTTAAGTACTGCAGTTGTACATTTGAAATACCTTCCTACCTTTCTGATAGGAAGCCTTCTTGAGGTGGTATAAAACATTTCTTCTTATATTCTGATTTGAGTTGTGGACAACTATGACCACATGAATTAAAAAATTAAACATTTCACTGCCCAAGTCAGCTATAACACAAGTCTTGTTCATCAGACTACATGCTGTACAGTATTTGTGGACAGATTTTGTCCCAGGATTTCTTATGCATTTCTTCTTCTTCGTTGCATGATTTAGAATAATAAGGTGAGAAATGGGTCTATTCTGAGTTCATCCTGCACTGCAGCAGCTAATAAAGTCCATTTCATCCCAAAAACGCTTTTCTTTTAGGCAGGCTGGAGCAGAAAACAACTCACCTTTCTCAAGTTGTACAGTAATGTCACATGTGTATGAAGGTGGATCAAACAAGCTAATCTTAAATGTCAAAGTAGAGAGGAGCCTAGTAGGCCTATTTATTTTCATTCATTACACAATATGAATAAGCTATGCAGACAGTTGTAAAGAAAGAACATCTTTTTCTTCTGTTCTCTACTTGTTATAGTTACACAGTATTAGGGGTGTGGGCTGTATTAAAAGTATCCACTGTTCTCCCATGCTCTAACACACAGTAACGATGAAATGTGTGCTGTTCTCACATTCTTCCTCTGTATGTACACATAAACAACAAGGCAAGGAATTTATTTTATTGTTTGTGTACATTATTGTTCAGTGTACATGGTCACATCTGAAACAAACTTTACGTGCTTGATAACTCTCCCACCCCGCAGACATCTACACGCCAATACCGATTTATATTCATAGCGGCAAGTGCTATGTAGCTCCACATAGGGGACACAGGAACTGACATATAGCACATTCATGCGGTGTCGGAACCGCGTAGGAAATTCACAGCCGCACCGGCAGAGCTCCAGAATGTGCAACTCGGCCGGCTCACGCGCGGACGCGCTTACAAGTGCGAGGGCCCGCCCAACGCTGCTTGCAGCTTTAATTTGACAATATTTCTCCGAGGCGTGCAGTAATAGACAGTGGCAGCGCCGACAGTTTGTCGGACTTAGCAACAGTAACTAAGGGGGGCGGGGCTTAACGAAGGCTCAATTGCAGCTTTTCTGTTATCAAGCACCGTGTTGGATATATTTAAAGAGGTGGTATTATGCTCATTTTCAGGTTCGAAATCTTATTTACATGGTTTAATTTTCAAAAAACACCATATTTTTCTCATACTGCACATTGCTGCAGCTCCTCTTTTCAGCGTATGTGTTGTACGCTCCGCTCTTGAGCTACAGAGTGATGCATTTTACTACTACATTTTACTTGGACTACTAGCCAATCAGAAGCAAAGAAGGGCGGGTCGTAAGAAACAAGGTAGGGTGATCCAAATCAACGCCGCTTCAGACTGCGACCGTAATCTAGCAGATGGTATAAGTTACTCACAAGTCCACAACATCATTGTTCCACATCTTACCATAAACCACTACAAAAATCACCATATTTCAACTCAATTTTACATAAGAATTGGCCAAACAATTTGAACGTTTCAGGTGTTAGCCAACATTTACAACACCTCCGCACTTGAACAGTCTTTGAAGTTACATTGCCATGTGTATTTTAAATATAATTCACAACCAATAAAGCATACTTACAGGTTGTGATTGTGAATTTCCAGGCACAAACAGAGTCGGAGTTGCATCTTCTTTTAGGACTAAACGTTGAACTGTTGCCGGTGTTCTGACGATCTATGCTGCCTTGCCGAAAAATGCTAGCATAGCGCAAATCAATAGACTCGACCCTGCTCCGTTTTCCATTCCAGATAGTACCCAGAGAAAGTACATAGCTTGTAGTCATAGCGACGCCACACACAACTGTCGCAACGTAATGTTCAATGCGACACACACACCAGCGATCCACACAGCTTTCTTTTTTAAGTTAACGTTTCAACATTAATGAGAATGTAAAGACAGATAAGTGGTATGAAAACCTTCCAGCTGTGTTTTCCTCTGCTGTTGTTGCTGCAGCGGTCTGTGTGACAGCGGGAGCAGAGGGCTCTGTGAGCGGGCAGTTGGCCGGCCTCGCCATCTCCTCCCGCGGGTTGGCACGGGCATCCCCTGCAGCCACTTACGGAGCTCCTCAACTCCGAACATATTCAAGCACATTTTCACTTCTTCTTTCACTTCTTGTAAAACTGCCTATATTCGACATCTACACAGCTGATTTCTCACCTCAAAACTTCTCAGAAGTGGATTTAGTGATGAAATTCTGGCGCACGCAATGATGATGCAGTGAATAGTGAATATTCTCTCTGACCAATCAGCAGTCTGTCGTGTTTTCACGTTACATTTTAGTATCCCTCAGCTCGCTTGGAACCTCGACTGAAGTGAGGTGACCTGAAAAAAAAATACCTGGAAGGTATAGGTACAACATTTCTACAATGGAAAACCAAACAAAGACGAATCGAGCCAAAGGGCCTCCGCTCAGACTAGCTTGGTTTGAGGGCGTGCCTGACCCCCGCTAGACACTTGGCAAGCTTTATGACGCGTTTTCATTGTGACGTCACAAGTAAAGGAAGTGAAGGGCTGGACTACAAACGAGCTGTTTTCAAGCGGTTCAGAGCAGAGCTTTCTGTGGGAGATGGGAACTCTCTTTGGGCTGGACTTTGGGCTTTTTCACTTTGCAAACCTGTTACATGCACAAAAAAGATATATAACTCAATAAAGGAGAGGGGAAAAGCCAAAAAGCACAATACCACCACTTTAAGACTTGATGTTGATATGAAACTATCAGAAACTGGTAGTTCAAGTAACCTTGAAATAACTTAGATCTGGCATTAGCTGTGTGATAGACTAGAAATAAACAGGGAAACATAATTCATGTGGTTGAAATTCGTGCTTTTATGAAATTTGTTAATGGGGTTTGAACGGGGGTTACTAAACAGCTTAATGTCTAAGGTGTTGCTGCAAGTTGACCAACAAGACAAGCAACACAAAAATCAGGCACATTCCTTGAACTTCTCTAATATTCAACTTAGTGTAATATTTTACTAATAGGAAATCTGAATTTCACTGCATAATTACATTGATTAGACAGGGGAAGATATGAGATTTTGCTCATTAGTCCATCCATCAATTTTCTATATATTAAATTTAAGTCTATTGTTCATATCTCATTTTAACAAGCTCATTATAATTGAATTACATAACAAGAGCAACATGGATAGTTGAATTTGCATGAGGAGATAATTGCTGCCACATCTGTACCGTTTGAATCTCAGAGAAGGTTGCCCTTCTCCCGTAAAGTCTCTTTTCCTGATTTTTCCAATTTATCTTAAACTGTTTTTTGTGGAAGGAGGATCAATAAAAAGCAGACTTGGCAGTGAAGCTGATTTGTGAGCAGCACCAGGCCGATGCTGTATTCATACTTCTTTGCTATTAGCTTGTGACATTTGTAATCTGTTTAGTGTCCGCTCTGCTGCTTTCTTGTTGACTTATGGCTTGTTAGGAATGCAAAGATGCATAACAAGTCAACAATATGTTGACGTGTAAACCAAGATAAGTGAACATTGTCACTTGTAAGATTGATCTGTATGGAAAGTTGGTCTACATGGAAGCATGACTGTGCTGATGGCTTATCTGCCCCTGATAAATATCAGAAGTATTCCATGTTTTCTTATTCTGAAATGATAGAGCCAATGTTCTTTGTTTTGTACTGTTTAGTTGTGTCCATAGATCAATGAATTCACTGTCTACAGTGATCTAAATAGATTTAGATTGGTGCAGACTATTAGAATTGAATGTTTCAAACGTTGTGGTATTCATAATATAGTATACAGTATTTGTATATTGTATGCTACTGTACGCGTGCCTTTTCAGAGTCCAGAACCTAAAGAGGTGATACAACATTTCTTCATGAAATACAGATATTTCAACTGTCACCAACTTACCATTCACTAATCTCCACCCCCTTAGTTGTTATGCCTGTCACACTTTCTGTTCTCATAATGCAGTTTTCATTAACATTTACCACTCAAATCTTGAAACATGGGTCTGGGATTTCACACAGATGTAGACAAAAGCAACATCTCATTTCTGTCGATTTTGTTGTGTGTGGCAGTGTCTAGCTAATGACGCTAACTTTAGCTTTATGAGCAAGCTTCCTACTGACTCTAATCTTCCCATCTGACTTGTTTTGCAGTGCAAAGCTTGTAAAAGGGTCTTAAATATGCAATTTATGGCTACATAGATGCCAAAAGACTGAGGTTAAACTGCATATCATAGGCAAAAAGTTAGCATCCTAACCAGTTGAGGACCCATGTAAAAGACTGTATGTGTATATATATGTATATGTGAAACTTGTATACATTCATTCCACACAGACTGATATATTTCAAGTGTTCATTCCTTATAAGTTTGATGATTATAACTGACAACTAATGAAGACCCCAAAATTAGTATCTCAAAAGAAATTAGAATATTGTGAAAAGGTTCAATATTAAAGACACCTGGTGCCACACTCTAATCAGCTAATTAACTCAAAACACCTGCAAAGGCCTTTAAATGGTCTCTCAGTCTAGTTCTGTAGGCAACACAATCATGGGGAAGACTGCTGACTTGACAGCTGTCCAAAAGACGACCATTGACACCTTGCACAAGGAGGGCAAGACACAAAAGCTCATTGCTAAAGAGGCTGGCTGTTCACAGAGCTCTGTGTCCAAGCACATAGAGAGGCGAAGGGAAGGAAAAGATGTGGTAGAAAAAAGTGTACAAGCAATAGGGGAAACAGAACCCATTCAAAAATGTGGGGGAGATTCACAAAAAGTGGACTGCAGCTGGAGTCAGTGCTTCAAGAACCACCACGCACAGACGTATGCAAGACATGGGTTTCAGCTGTCGCATTCCTTGTGTCAAGCCACTCTTGAACAAGACACAGCGTCAGAAGCGTCTCGCCTGGGCTAAAGACAAAAAGGACTGGACTGCTGCTGAGTGGTCCAAAGTTATGTTCTCTGATAGTAGTAGTAGTAAATTTTGCATTTCCTTTGGAAATCAAGGTCCAAAGAGGAGAGGCACAAAAACCACGTTTCTTGAAGTCCAGTGTAAAGTTTCCACAGTCAGTGATGTCATCTGCTGGTGTTGGTCCATGCAGCCGTCTACCAGGAAGTTTTAGAGCACTTCATGCTTCTTGCTGCTGACCATCTTTATGGAGATGCAGATTTCATTTTCCAACAGGACTTGGCACCTGCACACAGTGCCAAAGCTACCAGTACCTGCTTTAAGGACCATGGTATCCCTGTTCTTAATTGGCCAGCAAACTCACCTGACCTTAACCCTATAGAAAATCTATGGGGTATTGTGAAGAGGAAGATGCGATACGCCAGACCCAACAATGCAGAAGAGCTGAAGGCCACTCTCAAAGCAACCTGGGCTCTCATAACACCTGAGCAGTGCCACAGACTGATCGACTCCATGCCACGCCACATTGCTGCAGTAATTCAGGCAAAAGGAGCCCCAACTAAGTATTGAGTGCTGTACATGCTCATACTTTTCATGTTCATACTTTTCAGTTGGCCAACATTTCTAAAAATCCTTTTTTTTGTATTGGTCTGAAGTAATATTCTAATTTTCAGAGATACTGAATTTGGGATTTTCATTAGTTGTCAGTTTTAATCATCACAGTTAAATGAAATAAACATTTGAAATATCAGTCTGTGTGGAATGAATGAATATCCAAGTTTCACTTTTTGAATGGAATTACTGAAATAAATCAACTTTTTGATGATATTCTAATTATAAGACCAGCACCTGTATAGTCGGAACTTTTCATGTCTCTAGAATAAAGTCGGGAATTTGGTACTAAACATTTGCTGATATAAAATGACAACACAGCTATACAGCATAACAGTACACCTGTTAATGTTTAACTTCTGTTATCATGTATTATGTACATGTGATGAATAAAAAAAAAAAAAAAAAGGATGAAGTACAAATGTTTGTGCTGTGTAAAAGAAAGCTAGTATACCCTCTTCATCTTACAAAGTTTATGGACACTTCTTCAAAAGTCTGTCAAAATGTCACTTTGTTTCATGAAAGTAAACTTCTATTATCAAATATTCTTGTATTCAAGTTCATGCATTGTATTTATTTATTTATTAATTGTTGTCGGTTTTACTGTAGGACAAGCATATTTGCATTAATAAACTCTGCAAACTTTTTTTGCAAAAGTTTTTCAATGAAATTAATCAAAAAAAAATTTGCCTTGTTGTCAATGGGCTCAAAACTCACTTAGAAATTAAGCACACACCTGTTTTCTCCGTTGCTTGCATCAGCCACTATTCTGCTTTTAAAGTGGGGACTCCGGGTCATATTCAGCCCTGTGCGCGCTCCCGAGCCTCTTTCGAACTACAGTGACAACACAGCAGCTAACGACATGCAGTCCACTAACACCATAAAACAACCGGCTCACAGCAAAACTCAGGCTCCACGTAAGGATACAAAACAACAATAGAGGTTCATGTGCTGAAGCTCACCAGACCAAACAGGTTCAAATGATACTGAGTAAGAACAAAGTGAGCATTAGTAAAGCTGGGTAAACAGAGAAAGTCACGTTATCTCACCGGCTAACGCCGAGCAGTTGCTAATGTTCTCCGGTAAAAAGTTATATCGCTTTACACATTACTTCACCAATTAACACGACCCTTACTATCCTGTGAACCACTGTTGATTTAGCCTGCAAGAAAGGGATGTAACGGTAAAAAGCAAATGTGGAGCGATTTGTTTACTAACATCAGCCTATACTGATGCAGCCAAGAGCAGCAAGCTAATGCTACATTAGCTCGGACCTGCCCCCGTTTGCTTTGTAACGTTCAGTGTAGGTTTATTGTATACTCAGGTACACAGCTTCTCCACCTCTCTGTCGCTGTAACTAACATGACCCACATAATATGCAATACTGCAACTTCACAGCGACATGAACCCAGAGGAAGAGCCATGCACTAACAATACAGTAAAGTTACTTACTGCAGTATATTATAAAGTGTGACACAATCTCATAATCAGTCCAGTTCACTACCCGTTTCGTTATCATCCAATGCATTTAGTTATGCTGACGGTACTGAGCCTCCGGTGAAAGAGACAGACAGACAGATAGTAAAGATAGCTACTGAAAGCAGCAGGCGAGCTAACGCTGTAGCATGTCTGCTAAATGCAGTAAATGTACCGTGATCATGTAACGAGCATGGAGTAGTTCAACCTGCAGCTGATAAAAATATTACTGTAACGTTGCAGTAGGGGTTTACCTGAGTTTCCAGTATATTGTGTGCCCGGTAGCAATCTTAAAACTGCACCGCTAGTGGCTGCTGGAAACTCCATAATGCCCCTTTAATTTGTTAACTTTGACGGGTCTTACGAGTGGTGGGTTGTTCAGTTTTGCTGGAGTAAAATTAACTAAGGTCTGTTGTTGTTATTGTTTATGCTTCATGTCACTAATGACGTAACTTACTTGCAATTATCTTGAGAGAGTAAAAAGAAACAAACACACATGCACACATCAAAGCTGCTGCTACACTGAAGGAAGTGAAATCTCAAAATACACACACACACACACACACACACACACACACACACACTCAATCATTGAATTCCTCCGGATCACTGCACTCTGTCAGATCTAATGTACTGTGTTGTTGCTACTCTAGATTTACTGACTCCTGGAAGAGGGACTCGTGTTATAATTAGGATGAGAAGTGTTTTACATTAAAGAAATCTCATGCTCAGATTCTTCAAGGCATTCCTGCTTAGTTGTCATGAAAGCAGATTAGATTTGAATTCACAGTGTCATCAGTGGTTGGTATGCTCCATTGCCTGAAGGGCCACCACGAACACCCTATTGTGCAGAATTTAAATACTGCAGCTGTCATGAATTTTTTGTCTGGAAGTTGCAGGAGTTTTAACATACTTCCTGGAGAATTATATCACTTCCACATTGCTGTTGGTAGATGGTTATTCACTAGATACCTGTTATTTTAATATCTGGAACTTATATGAAATTACTGGGGGACAAAAACTATTTTATGGTACCACTTTCTTATAAAATGTAACTAACATTTTATAGTTATATATAGTTAATACACCATTTACCAATGCTTTATACTCATTAATAAGAACAATCAGCATGTGTCATACAGGACAGCAGCAAAAGGGATTTCCCACAACCTGACAGTTTAAAGATTGCTCTCTAAAGCTCTGGAATATGATATAGCCAATGGTGGAAAGTAAAGTGCAATTTGAGGTACTTTTTATCTTACTTTATAATTCTACTCTACTACATTTCAGAGGGGAATAAGGTCATTATATTTATTTAACAGCTATAATTACAAGTTGTTTGTTTTGTTTTTGTTCTTAACTAAAACAAGCTATACAGGCAACAGTCACATACTATGCTTTGCTATACAACTTTACATTCATGTTGATATGGTGAACTTTTTAGCAAAAAGTGGCACATCCAACATAAAGCATTCATTTGGAGTCATGTGTCCAATATTCACACTTCCTTTATCTCTATTTTTGGTCTCCCAACTCCTGAACTGAAATATCTGTCTTTTTTATCTGCTACATGCTCCATATGTTCTCAAGCTAGCTATGTATGTTGTTAATATAAAAATATTGAATGTACCAAGTAAAGTTTTTAATGCAGAACTTTCACTTGTAATGGGGACATTTATATAGTGTGTGATTGCTAGTTTTAATTATCTGGTTACTTCTTCCAGCACCATATTCAATGATTTAAAGTTAGCCCATATAAACACTTTATAAAAGCAGCCTCTTGAATAAGTGGTGCCAATTTTATAGTGAATTCCATCCACTATCTGTACTATACACTTTGTTAAACATAGACTTCATATATATAATGTTTTTCCATTAATATGTCACCTGTCTAAGATTCTGGCATTTCAGCTCTGTACACTTTCACAGAGGTTTAAAGTACTCAGACATATATTACATGACATTCTCTCTATTGAAGGAATGTTTAAAAAGTTGTGCTTTTCTCCATTCCCTGAATTTGGAGAACTCTTCATGCCAGCACCAACATTTCAATACGCAAAATGTCACAAACCCTCAGGCTTGACCAAGTGGCAATCTTCCGGTCTCCGGGCTGAAGCTTTCCCGGAAGACCGAAAACCTGCAATTCACCAAGTGGCCACTTGAGGCTGGCTCCAAAAAGGGAGTCAATCCCCATTGACCCCCATGTTAAAATGCCCAACTTTACAGCAGAATAAAAACATGTTTTCAGCCTGGTACAAAAGATGGTTTTAGTGTACAGTATATTGCTAATTTTGCCCTTCATGACAACTGTGAGGGGGGTGGAATTTTTTTATAACTCACCTGTTTAAATTATATTAAGCCTTAAGGTTCTGCATTATTAGGGGCATGGCCGCTTTGAGTGAGAGGCGTCTATGGCCCCTGTCACTGCTAGCCAAGTGACTGCCGTCTGTTAGCCTCACTCAGATACTACACGGAGCTCTGAGGCTCAGCCTGTTGGAGCTGTTTGGACATTTCTACATGCAGATACCGGAAGAATAATGGTATGCTGTGTGATTTATTGGAGAGAGAACCTCCAGGAAGTCCGTTCTAATTGGTGAGTGAAATTCCTGTATTTTATTTATGTGTTAACAATATTTAACGGGTATCGTTGTTGGCATATAGGTTGTTAGCTTAGCTCGTTATGCTAATTAGCCAGATACGAGCAGCCCCAAGCTGCTAACAATGCTAAGTTAACGGGAGTTAGTGTGTTCTAACTGCAGCTTTTAATGTGTCAAAGACAAGTCAGCAAGAAAAGAGAAGCCAAAATGTATCAGATTAACCTTACTGTAAGACTTTAGGTTGATAATGCTTTGAAGAAGAGGCGTGTGTGAAGTTGGAAAGTAAAGGCTCAACCAAACAGCTCTGGCTCATCTCTGTTAATTGACGTTATGTTGACGGTAAACTTTACAAACGGGTAATGTTAGATTTGGCTACGTACTGTAACGGAGTCACTGTTCAGTTAGATACTAGTCAGATGGATTAGAATTTGCCAAAAAAAGGTAGTGCAGTTCAATAAGATCTGACTTGAGTAGTCAACAGGTGTCTAGCAGCATGCATTATTATTGCACATATTAGTAAACAGTGTTTTTCACATTGCCACCCCTAATTACTGTGACATGCCAGAGAGGTTATCATGCTGAGGCGATCTCAGAGTTCAGTAGCTTTATGGCACTTTGGAAGAAGCTGCTTAACTGTCTACCCATTGTTGTCTTTACAGGTGCCAGAGGAGCTGATTGCAGAACCATCCAGATGTGATTTGCTGCGTCCAGCTCTACAGGAGAGAACAGCTCCAGCTTCCAGCTCTTCAGCACCTGCTTTGCACAGCCTTTTCTTTATACTCACAACACCTGAACACTACTGATGTGAAATTATGGCACTGGGTTCTTATCAGCAGATTCTGTCATTATAATAACTCTTACAACACATTCTTTCAAGTCATACAAAATTACTTTTACATTTGTAACCTATTAATATTGATGTTTTCATGAATGCAAGATATGTTGCTATGGATTTCTAGATGGAATACTTTGTTACAAAATTTATCTGACTAATTATACTTAAATAAAACCACATTCTTTATTCATCATCAGTTTCTGATGTTAATTGGAAATAGTGTGATCTAAACTCAACAATATTATAGTTAACAGCTGTAAATGAAAATATTAAGATGGTATTTATAGGTTAACATTTTGCATATGTTAGTAGAAAGTAAAAAAATGAAAGGTTGATGTTATATACTGTTTCATTTTGTAAATGCAAATGCTCCGTATTGTATAGCGCCTTTCGTCTTTTCGACCACTCAAAGCGCTTTTACAACATCTGCATTCACCAGTCACAACATTCATACACTGAGCCTAAGTGCTCAAACGGAAACTAACATTCACACTCATATACACTGGCGGAATAGCGCCAGGGGCAATTCGGGGTTCAGTATCTTGCCCAAGGACACTTCGACACGCAAACTAGGGGGAGCCAGGGATTGAACCGCCGACCTTCCGATTAACGGCCAACCCTACCTCTATCCTGAGCCACAGCCGCCCCAAACATTCTTTAAGAGACAATGACTGAGAAGTACTCTGTTGTGAAAAACAAAGAATTAGCTGCACACTCATAGTTTTAAAGCCTTGTACGAGGGTAATTTATTGCGGCCTCTTGAGAAGGTCTTGTGTGGTTTACAATGTATAGAATGCAAAAGTGCATTCGGTCAGCGCGTAAACCTCAGAGTTGCAAGTTCACACTAAATACCCCTAGTGGATTCATAATTACTCTGTGCAGATCATTCTTTGTTTCAGAATTTACCCACAGGACG
>NW_024040796.1:0-34590 GCF_014851395.1 Micropterus salmoides | reverse complement strand
GTACATTCTCACAGAGCTTCTAGCAGGCTATAGATCTTGGTCTTGTTTAAATAATTAGTTATAATTAAACACATATTATATATTTACCTTTTATCTCACATGAGTTATGTATTTTAGGAAATATCATAGAGTATACATTACTTCTCATATACATGAAGATCACTCTTAGTTGTCATTAGTAGCAGATTCTGAGCTAACCACACTTCATGTGGTCCATTAATATGACCATATTGTTGCTGTTCTGTCATCTTAAGTAATGACACTGCTCTGAGACTTCCTAACTTGGTGTTGTGTGATTGGGGGTGTCCTTTAGCTTAGCATCAGATGGCTGCTCCATAAATAAAATTATTATTATTATTACTTTCTTTCTCTTTGATATGTTTATGTGGTGAGTAACCATATGTGCACATATGCACCGATTTAATTGTTATTGTCCATATTATTTGCCCATTCAGTAACAATAACTTTTACTGCATTAACATGTCGAGGATAAACTTGGAGCTGCAGAAAGAGATTCCCACTGGCATACTGGTGTCTTAGATTCAATCCGTAACTGACTGAAGAGAAAGCAGGAAAACTGCTGGGGATGGCAGTTTCCAGGATGAATCTCACTGGATCTGTCAGTAAAGGTTCATGGCTGCCATGGCAGCAGATCAAAGGCAAAAGCTTTCGATTTTGAGATTGGGATTGCAAAGGCATAGTAAGACTGGACCAGTATACAATGTCCCATCTGTTTCCACAATGTAGTAAGGAGAATATTTAAGATGCTATCAACCTAAGACTCACCAATGAACTGTAAACTAGCTGGCTTGTTGCCTGAAATTCAGGTTTTATCTTCTGTTATGTCTAAATGCATCCTGCGAGCTGAGCTAGTCAAAAGAACGTGTGGTGCTGAGAGAAATGATTTTGAAAATGTTAGCCTCCAGGAAAAACAGTGAACTGAAAACTACTGAACCTTTTAACTTCTGGGTCATTTATCTTGCAACTGCAATTTAGTTCAGTCATAATGGGATCCGGAAGTTAAAGTTCCAGAAAATGTTCCATGACAAAGAAGTAAAGGATATTAACGTCACCTCAGCGTCCTCTGCTAGTTGGCTTCTTGTTACAGGTAAATCAGCTGTTTTGCTGTTTGTTTGAGCCGGACAGCTTTTTGCACAAATCAGTACGGAAAAATAAAATGGCTATTTTTAACTATAGTACTCCAATTTCCAACTGCATTGTCTTGACCCATCATTGTGAATCTTATAAATGAGTTCACTTTTTCTACCTATTTTTTTCATTTATTGCAGGAAAAGGACATTGAGATTGATCATTTTGACACTCGTCATGCAAATGTGTTTGGACATGCCAGTGAATGTACTGTTATTTGTGTTCACTGGCTCCAGTGATGCTACAGGAGATGGAGGTTTAAATAGTCAATTTTATTTGGATTCACTATGTGACAATGTAGAAATATGCATCAACTGAAAAAGAATAAGTAGTGCTTGTGCATTTTTAGACCTTTATCTCTTCCTTCAAAATGAGGTAGAGATAAAGGTCTGGAAGGGAGTGTTTTTTCTCTGTGACATCTTAAATCTGTTTCTAGGTGGATGTGAGTGTGGCTGGACCTTTAAAAAACATCTTAAAATAAGTCAATGCTGCAATTTTGTTACATTGTCTTTCACTTTATCTGCACTGGTGCCCTACCTTTGACATAGCTGAGAAGAAGCAGAGACTTATGTATATTACTGTGATATGGTGCATTTTGATTATCATTTGCTCCGGAGGTGTTTGTTGGTTTATTCATTCATGCGTGGCTGAGCTTTTCACAACGCTCAGTGCTAAGGGGAGTTAAAGTATGCACAGTTTAGGTGCTGCAGAGTCCCTGAAGCCCTGCATAAGGGAAACCTAATGTACCAGGCTGCATCAGCCAAGTGGAGCCTGATATGCTGTAGACCGACAGGTGTCAGCTCTGGGACTTAAACTGTACTGGTTACATTTACGTTTAAGTTATTGTACTTTCACTTAATACAATCAGCCTTAACGATTTGGAGCCTTCACAGGGGGCTGATGTGATCAGATATGAAAATGATTTCAAGAAGTCATAACGTAGACAAACAGATAACCCAAATAATAGAGTGCTGTGTTGAAGCTTATATTAAACCTGCATAAACTTGAATATAAACACTCAAGATTTGTAGTGGATACAGTACAAAACAATGCAAAGGAAAAGAAGCAAGCTTTGTTTTACTTGAGTTTGTAATGATCATGGATACAAATGGCACTGCTCCCTTAATTGCATACCCTGTTGAAGAGATGTGATCACCAGTGGTAAGAGCTGACGTCATGTTTAGGAGAGAACTCCAAACGCCCGCTAGCGTGCATGAATGTTGCTAGGCTGCCACATTTCTTTTTTGCCAACTGCCTGTCTGAAGATGAATAACCCTCGTTGTTGTTTAAGTTGGAACTGAGATGCATGCATCTAGAAATAGCCACAGCAGTACTGGTGCAACTCTGTCAGGTGGTGTTATTATGTAAATACATCTTCAGTGCAGTGTTTTTTGTTCTCACTGCAGAAACTACTTGTTCTATCTCACAAAGACTGAATTTGTCTTTCTTCTGTGCTGTGATGCAAAGGGGGAGCTATTTAAAGAGATGAGGATCAGTTGTCGCCCTGTTTGGTGCTTTGCACAACAGGATAACTTGTCGGTGTGTATGTTTCAATAGATGTAACACCAAACAGATGTAAGTTGAAAGTAAAGAGTGGTGTTTTTGAGTAAGCACACAGCTAAGATTCCCTTTGTGTTGAGAGGAATAAAGAAGACAGACTGGTGATGTCATGGTTTTCCCAGAAGACCAGTGGCAGGTTGATTTAAGCCAGTCGTCTGAGCGAACCTGCTGGCTGTGCGGAGGCTGTGGAGTCAGCAGAACTCTGTTTGTGTTAATGGACACCTGACACAGTCTCGCAGCGAGAGCCAAACAATCACTGCCAGATTCATTAAAATGTAATGCAAATTGGCTGTTATTAATTTCTTGCCGGACAATGTAATTAATCATTCTCCATCATTAGCTAATTAAGTCTGGTGTAGCCTCACTAGCCTAGAATAACAGGAGCTTCAGCTGAGTCTTTGTGTAGTGTCTACTTGTCTTTGTTAAACGTTAATATGAGATAACCGCCTCTGTTTTGTGACTGCATTCTGTAAACAGTTCATTACGATCTCTAATGCATTAATCTGAAATGTTCTGATGATAATCCCCTCTTTTCACAGGCAAATCACAATTGAAGAAGGTGAACAGAGGGCTAAAGAGCTGAGTGTCATGTTCATAGAGACCAGCGCCAAGACGGGTTACAACGTCAAACAGGTGAGTTCAGAGTAAGTTTGGTACTTAGATATGGTAAGTCTTTGATTTAGAATCACCCCCCCTCCCCTCCCCCCGCCTATGAGTGACTGTTGCAATTACGGACATATAACCATAAATGATGATAGTATTCATTTTAATGTCCCACTGATCGCTGTTTTGACTTCATGGTTTATGAAGAAACATTCTTCATGACAGAAGCTTCATGTTTTTACATAACAGGTTTCTTGGTCACAGATTTTCTTGAAACAATTATGTCATCACTTTCCTCGTAAAGCTGATTATGTATTTATTTATTTGAAACATGCATGCTTTACATCCATGTTTGCTAACTGGCAGCCTTTAGGCAATTGGCCAGGTGTGCAGAAGTGAGAGAGTAGGCAGGGTCTGAATTTCTCTCTCGAGCTCTCTTTCTTTAATTATTTACACTGCTATTTTTGACACTTTTCATGTGAGTGCAACACCGTGAATGCCTTCCAGGAGAGACTGTCTGAAATTTTGTGCCTTTATCCCCACATGTGCGTGCACACAATTCAAACAAAACAGGGACAGGTCTCTTGTTTTTCATACAAATACCCCTCAGAGAAGCACAGGTAAACACAGGTGAGACTGCCTTCCTGTGTGAGGCCATGCTGACACTATTAGCATCTCGCCAAGACTGAATTGTGCATGTATTCATTCCTTTTTAGTGACATTGAATTAGTAACTGAGGTTCAGAGAGATTTGTGGGTCGCAGATACAAAGAAAAGCACAGTCCGGCTGAACGACAGTGATTTGTCTCTGAACAGATGCTTGTGGTCGAAAACAACGACTGTCTGTTAAGTTAATAAATAGTGAGATGAAGGCAAGCTGGATTGTGTCTGTCAGTGAATGGTGTTGCTTGCAGCCGCCTCTCGCAGCCCGTAGCATTGCAAACAGACGAGGCTATTCTTCACCTTTCTTCAGGACTGTGGACAGGATGGAACATGGTTGTGTGAAACCTGCAAAACAAAGGTCACAGTACTGCCTCCAAAGGCTGCAGTGTTCATGCTGTTGAGCTGTGTCATCACAACACACTCTTTCATTATCAACTTATTACTAATGTAATGTAAGACTACCTGTTGATGAGCCAAATCATCCTGTTAACATGACATTTTTATTGTTTTAAAAAAATTACATCAATTTAGTTTTTATTTTCAACTCTTGTATATTCCTAGTTGATATACAAGTAAAACAAATAGTAATAAATGGCTGCATGGATAAAAGTGTTTTGCAGTGTTTGGGTATTATCTGGATAATAAATCACTGGATACTATTGTCACCAGAAATTAACTGTGTATCCGAGGCCAGTTGTTAGATAAATCACACAAAGAAAGTGTTCATGTTATGTAACCCTGATTCAGTCTACAAACAGAGTGCCTTCATTTTGTTTCTTTCTTTCCAGCTGTTTCGGCGTGTGGCAGCTGCTCTTCCAGGAATGGAAAGTATGCAAGAAACAAGCAAAGAAGGGAGTATCCTTTGACTCATTTACATTATATGAAAATCCCCTTTTCATCATATGAAAAACAGATCTTATTAATGATATGTGAACAGACTACTCATTTTAATCTTGATGTGATAGCATCATTCACTGCTTGCTTTTAAATGAAAGGAGTTCCAGAAGTGAACTCTGCACACTGGCACCTATTTAAACAGCAGTCACTTCCCTTTCCAATTAAATGTGTTTTTAGCACGACACTCTTGCTGTTTTGCAGCCCTGGCGGCTGAGAAGTGCAGGAGGCCAGTTAGACTGTAGGCGCCTGCAATTTTGTCTATGGTGGTTAGTCAGATTTGCTCATTTACAGCAGCGACAGGAATGTCAACATCCAGCTATCTGTTAGCCTGTGATGCGGCTGCAAACAACTCTGCTAACTGGCACCTCATATCTGCTGCTGTCGCCTGAGCATGTCACAGCTCCACCTGTGGAAGATTTGCCAGGAGCTGCAGCCTCTAACATTGTATTCTTCAGGAAGTAGCATTTAATACTGCTAAATAATTGAAATATCCCCCAGCTACTGAAGTATCCTAGATCGTTTTTCAGTCTTACAAATTAGAATAAACACACGCACAGTGTAGAATTTATTTGTTTTGATTACATTTAAGGAGTGATTTGACTCAGTGTGCTCTCTGTAGATTAATTGCTAACACAGAGAGGCACATGTTTATCCCTGATGTCAAAGGAGATAAGTACAGCAGCTGAGACAGATTTTAGTTGTAATTTTCATCAGTAACTAAAGAGAGCCCTCAGGCTGTCTGGGCTCCTCGCATTGACTTTTACATCTGTAAAAATATCCAGTGTGGTTAACAATGATGCGGCTTACACTTCACACTCACTCTTTTAGATGATTTTTATAGTCTTCAGTTTTAAGAGGCATTCCAAGCATAATATGTCTGCACTGTACTTTGATTGTTTTCATTCTCAAATAAGGCTTTTTAGCTCTTTTGATTTAAACCCCTACAGTTATCCTCTTGTGTTATTAAAGTTTTTATCGATTTTATTTCTTTTAAAGGGAAAGAATACAAAAATAAATGCAGATAAAACACATATATAAAGAACCTAACAACAGAGACTATCCCAGCCCATGCATACAAAGACTATGTATATATTATATGATACGTAGAGAGAAAATAATCCTAAGATCCTAATAAAATGTAATAAAAGACAAAAAAACTTGGAAATCATTAGTTCAAATCAAATGTTTTTGAAGTTTGACACTGGCTCCCACACAACTGCTTTTTTTTTTTGCCAATACTTGTTTACAGTTTGGAAAATGTGATTAAAAGTAAATTAGTATGCAGAATTAGCTATTAGCAGATCCTGTTTGTAATGCACTGATGAATGTACACACAGGTGTCACTGGATTACTTTGATACTGAAGACAACGTAAAAATGGAATTATTATTAGGCAAGCTCTGGAGTTATAAGGAAAGTCTTTTCCCTGTGGTTTCTAACTTATGGATGTTTATGGATGTGGATGTTTATTTGCGATGGACATCTGGGATGTTCTAATGAAGTTCTCGGGAAATTGCACTCCATCTAAAAATATGTGAATCATGTCACTGTTTTATGACTCCGATACTTCCTGTCCCAGGATGCACCTGTCCCCGTTACCTCATGCAATATCTTTGCCTCTCCTTGGGGGGTGGGGGGGGCTCACATTTCAAAAACCTCTGGTTCAAATGATGCTATATCTGTCATTAAAGGATAGGTTCACATTTTTTCAAGTATGTCTTAAAACAACACTCATATGTACATTTAAAATGTTTTTACATGCTGTAATAATTCCTTCTGTTCATACTGACAATTCAGAGATCCCTTCCTAACTCCCTTCCTACTGCCAATGTGAGTGATGGGGGACAAATCGCATTAGAAATGGGTATATAGGCACCTGATTGTTTTAAGAATGAAAAAATGTGAATCCCTCCTGTAAAATAACCCGTTCTGTACTTGACTTTTTCATTTTCAAAATATGATCTGGCAGCTGAAATTAAACTCGTTAGAGAGAAATCCTAGGTAAACAAGACCTGTCACTTAAATAGACCTAGGTATACAATACTTCTGCTGTCATCAATCACAATTGCTTGTTCCTGAATGTTGCTACAACTAAAACTAAGTCTGAAGACATGTTTCTTGTGTATATACAGTAAATCAGCGACGTTTGATGTTATCACTGTTGCTCCTCTGACAGCACCAGCCCTTCACATTCTCCTCAACACACAAAGCAGGATGCCATCTCTATGGTAACAGTGGGTGAACTATGAAATTGCCTTTGATTTTGCCATGTGCATAAAGCGCTGTCGTTACTCCTTCAGTGTGAAGCTGTCTCACAGGGTGTCCAGATCAACACGGCAGCATTAATCTGCTCTAACTTAAACATAAATCAGATGCTGACCTTGGTGTAGTGGTGGAATGCCTCCATTTGTCTCCCTGTGCTTCTCTGATTATAGCCCACCCAGCATTTACTGTCCAGCCTTTGCAAACTGCACGGCCTCAGTAATAAACTCAGTAATCCAACAGCCCTCTGAACTGATGAGATCACCCCTTTGCTTTTTATTGCAGTCAGCCATATGTCCTGGTTATAATGCATCACCCGCATTCAGCCAATTACCCTTATCTCTCTTCCTGTTTCTAATCTCTGTCTTTAATGAGGCATAATGGATGTGGGAGTGAGCTGTGTATGGTGGAGGTGTGGTGATGGATGGCAGGTGATGACAGTTCCTCAGCAGCTCTGTGCCTCTGCTGACATTGTCACTTAATGGTGCAGCTCCTCTGTTATTGCATTGTGAATACTATTGATTTTACTGAAGGAACGACAGAGACAGGCTTAGGTTACATACACGCGTCAGATAGCCTGAAAGTGTACCTGCACTTTTAATAAGCATGGTGCACAGAATATTATATAACTTCTTCAAGTTAAGCAAGCATTCATGGACTGTATACTGAAATGTATTTCTAGACAGAAAACCAACAAAGGAACAAGTTTAAGTTTTCTCACTATGGTTCAATGTGTGTTTCTTTCAGAGGAAAGGTCCTACATTTGTTAATTTCTGTAGGTGAAACAGCATTCACATTAGACTCTCTGCTCCCTTTAATTGGCAGTTTTAAATTAAGGACGGACAGGTTAGGAAAGTATTTATGGTGGATGTCAGAGCCTACAGATCACAGTCCTCTGCTCTCTCTGAGAACAATTTCCTGCAGTCACTGAGTGTTATTACCACTGCAGGTCTGCAGAGAGAGAATGTGAAGAGGGTTCTTGACCTAGATCAAATGCTGGGCATTTACATTAATATGACAGAGTCATAAAGCAAATTTAATCAAACCATACTCATGTTGATTTGAAAAAGGTAGCCAAAGAAATGTGCCACTCCATGATTTTGTTAATAAATTGTGTTTAGAATAAGTTTTATCAATCAGGGTTGGTTTCATTAAAGAGCAACTTCAGTATTTTTCAACCTTGACCCTTTTGCCCATGTGTTTCTCTATGTGACAACATTTTTCTTAATTGTTTCAGTATTGAGGAAGCGTGCATGCTGACAGCCTCAGATTGTAATTAAAAGGATCCTTACCGAGCTAGATGTATTTTAGAGTAACATATTTTTTGTTTAACCACAAACAGTTGCTATAGCACTCATGAAAATCACCAGACTCCATTGATAAAAACAGTAATTTTACCTCACAGAACATGGGAGTTGCTGGTCTACTGTTGCCTCGGTAAAATAATTTGTTTGTGTTATTGAATGACTTTATTGTTTTTGTTACTTTATATTATTGTGTGACTTTGGTGCTTTAAGGGGTGAAAAACACCAAAGTCACACAATAACACAAACTAACCACCGGGGCAGTGGTAGACCAGAGGTAAAATTACTATGGGAGTCTGGTGGGTTTGACAAGTGGGTTTGATCTTACTCTTTCAAAAAAGGTCTGTCAAAAAAGGATCCTTTCCATAATGTTGTCAGGCGCTTGTAGTAGCAATCTGAGCCTGTCAGCGGCAGAAACGAGCACTTTTGAACATACTTTGACGGGGCACAATTGCCCGCAAGGATTACTTGCAGCCAGCTGCGGCACGCTCGCTCAATACAATTTCAAACAATGTTGTCCCATTCAGCTTTGTGGTTTAGATTATTATGTCTTTTAAGTGAGATTGATCTCATGTTTATCACTGTGTTGTGTTCTGGTGAAGCAGTTAAAGTTAAAGTTGACAAGTGAACATTACATGTTTTCAGTATAAATCATAAAACAGTTGAGACCCCATAGAATCACCCTAAGACGTGCTGTCAGGTATATGCTGTTCTTGTGCTGTCCCTTGAAGAAATAACAATGACTTAGCCTGCTCTTCCCGGAGCAAGTTGGACTCACCAATATTACGTCTTTGGCTTTCTTATCCAAGTGGTATCTTTTAAGATTTGATTTTTAAAGCTGTTTCACTCAATCACTGTTTTTATTTTACAGAGAATTAGTACCAAACTGCAGTTTTACCTAAGGTCTACAGAGCGTTGTAGCACCCTGTAGCTCATTATTTTGACTTTACTGCTTTGGGTCAGTCTCACCCCTCTCATCAGCATTCCTAGACACCTACATGTTTCCCTCAGGAATTAGTGGAAACCAAAACAGAGCTAGAATGAATATTGGACTCATTTGTTGGAAAGAAACATGAAAGCGGATGTTTCTCCGCATCTGCTGGATGTTTGAATAGACAACTGCTAACACATTTGCCATGTCAGCTTTATAAGGTTGATGTAGTTTTATTTACATGTGATTTCTGGTTATTGAGGTCATTTGGAACAATGTTCGGGAGATTCATTGCAGCTTTAAGCCACCCATCTATTGTTTAAAAGCCATTACAAGCTCTTCACGTCATGAAGAACATGACTCAAAATACATCTATTAGTGGCACAGTAATAATACTCACTGTTCAGGAGATGGTACCAGAGTACTAACGCATTCAGGACTAAGGCTCATTTGGTTTGGTAATGTTGGCTGCTGAGATATGGCCTCCACATTCCAGATGGGAACGCTCAAGTATATCTGTTTGCTGTCCTTCAAATGTTACCCCATCACGACGACATGCTACTATATAATATGAAAACACCCACATCAAATGCTGAATTTAACACTTAGCACCAGCAAGTGTGGGATGGGCATTTGAAAGCCACAGTGGGACTGTTTCCAGACTCACTTGCATACAATATGTAGGCCACAGCTTTTGTAGGCCCGCTCCTTATACATGCATAATGTTCAACAGAAAAATGAATTATAAGTAAGAGCCTGCTGCTGCTGTGCTGCCACACTCACCAGCAGTAGAATATGGAAGCATTCGCAAGCACACAGTCATGGTATATTTCTGGTCTCCTTAAAGCATAGGAGGTCTGCTTGCAAAATATAAAAGAAATGCTCTGGAGGACTGACTGGGAATAACACCTTATCTGAATTGTGAAAAAAAAGTGCAAAAGCATTCTGACTTACAGCAGCAACTCATTAACACACCATTGTGCATCAGCTTTAATTGCAGCACAGCAGTGCCAACGACTTCAGCCAACATCCATTCTCAGTTTATTAACCTGCTAACAATGGAGGAGAAAATTTCCTGTTGAGCTGAATAACTTGTCAGAGGAGGATTTTTAGGATACTTACTCCCAGCAACCACTCACCTGTAATAAACTGATTATATTTTAGCAGTATATTAAGCTAAATTTCATTGATAAATTAGACAGTTATTTAGTGTTGACTGTATTGTGGTTGTTAGAAGTGGTAATGCCTTATTGAAAATAAGTAGATTCATGGGAAATAGCAGCATCTAGTGGTAGTATGGTCGTACTACAATCCTTTGTTAAAAATACTTAATGTAGTTTTGGTTCTGACATGAGTGGAAATATGGTAGAAATACGACAGCCCATCACTGTCCTCTGCATTTGCTTTTTCAGAATATTCATATCAGCCAATTGGTCCATTCAGAATGTAACTGAATAAGATGAATATATGAAAAATGTTTCCAAAGCTTCCTTAACATTCTTCTCCAGTGATCGACATCAAGTTGGACAAACCGCAGGAGACCCAGACTACTGAAGGCGGCTGTTCCTGTTAATACTCAGCACCGTCCTGGAAAAAGATCATTTACACCACATGCTTGTTATGTTGCTTCCTATTGGTTAACCTGCAGTTGACTTTGCACGTTGAGAATCTGGCCTCCTCACCTGACTACTGGTCATCAGTTGGAACTAGCAATATGTGAATTTGGTTCTAAAGTAGCGTAGCCTACTTTGTTAATGAAACTGCCAAAAAGTCTTAGAACTTGCAAAAAAAAAAAGAAAGATGTGAAAAAAAATCCCATAAGTTGCATATGTGGAAACATTTTTTTTAAGTAGTATAGGAAGTTTCCCCAGTTTCTTTTTTGTATATTTTTGTAAATTCAGGGAAGTCTCTCTGGAAAGGTTGTTTTTTTAAAAGATGCAAACATCTAAGCTCTGTATTTGAGAGCTTGATTTGAACAGATGGTTTCAGAGGTATTTTTATGGATCCCACTCTTGTTACAGGCAAAAATGGAGGTCCTCCCCACATTATACCCAAATATTAACCACATGGAACACTTCTCTAACATAACCATTTTTGACTTTACCATCTCAAAGCTTATTACCTAAATATAACCATTTTTTATCTTAAGCCTAAACGCAGCCTTCTGATTCAGCGGGCCAATCACAGCCCTCCTGCCCATAACCCCTGTGGGATCCATAATTTTGTGTTCCAGATGTTACAGGAAAAACTGAACAGTAACATCTTGAGTATGTAATGCATGCCTAGTTTTCCAACATAGGTACTGTCTACCAGTGTACACAAGTTTGAATATGTAAATGGTAACATTACACCAGTGACTTAATGCACTCTGATAATGACTAGTCCCAGTCTTTTTGGTTTATGAAAACTGTTGAACTGGATTTGTATACTTGACATCAGAATATCGTGCGTGTGTGTAAATGTATGCTTTCTGTATAGGCAACGTTAGAATGCAGTCATATAGAGGGCCACTGCCAAGTCGTGTTGTTCTTGCCACATTGCGGCACCATTTAGATCACCATTTTGTTGCTGTCATAGACTCTCCCCACTCACAACAATATGACATCTGCTGTTGCGTTGTGTGATATCTTGGTAGTTTGTGATTACGGTAGTCTGCACATATGCTGTAAGTGAGCAGTGGCGAGTCAAAGCCCTTGCCTTGTGTCACAGCGGGACATAAACACAAAGTTCCCTGTGCGGTGATCTGTAGACTTTAATGCAGGTTCTGTGACCAAAACAGACCTTTAACTTTGTAAATCAGTGCATTGTTTCATTCCTGACAAACGACTAATTTGCACATGTAGACCTTTCAGGTTAATATGAAGTTATGAAAAGCTTCATTGTAAATGTACAGCCACTTAATTCAAGACCTTTCTGATTGTCATAGAAACTGTCACGTAACGTGTCCCCACTGAGATGAGGTTTTCTTTGCTGCTTTTGTTTAAACAGACTACTGACGTTGGCGTTATGCAATGTTGCAGTGTTGTTAAAATTTGCTCTTTTTTTCTCTCTTTATTTTTTTTTTTGAGCCAGGTATCATAACGTACTGGTGGTGAGGTCAGCCAGTGTTGAGAACACTACTTTGATTTGACTCGTCTTTGAAGTGAAATCGTTCTGCACTTTTTAAGAACATATTTTAGAGTTAGAGTGACGATGTAAGTCTTAGAAACATGATTAAAAAAACAACAACTTTATCTCCAAAACATTTGGAGTTCTGTGTCGTAGAGTAGATTAGAACATTTAGGAATCGTTCACACATGCCCAAAAAGGTGAGCACTCTTGTGAAAGCTAGTGAACCTTTCTAACCCACATAATGAGCCAAATAATAATAATAATAATAAAAATACTAAGAGACAGAGTTGGTTTAGATATTACAGGAGATCATGACTGGAACGCACCCTTTTCTGGGTTTGGGAATGACAAAGACAGGTTGCCCTTTCAAGTTATAATCCCTCGAAATGCAAAAAAAAGTAATATTGTATCAACCCTCTGTGTTGCTGTCTATTTATTATCTGGAAACAGGAATGTACTGCTCTCATTACCAACCACACAGCCTTGTAAAGAGAGCACTTTTTCAGCTGGGTTTGTATTTTTAAATGAGGACAAATGATTAATCAGTTAGACGTTCCTTTGTATTTATTCCCCTTATATATTAAAGTAGAGTACACCTTTGTTTCCTTAAGCCCTGTTTAAACATTCCCTGGAAATGGACCAAGTAATGCAACGAATGTCTGCATGTCAGGGGTCTGCATTTGAGGATGGAGGCCATGGTCATTTCGGGGTGGGGTGGGGGTGGGTGTATGTTCTGTCACAGCTCTGTGCAGCAGACCTGATCAGTCCAGAGCTGGCTCTCCATTCACACTGTACAGAGATCTAGCATGTCTCTCCAAATGATTAATAAAGATGTCTTATTACCAAAGTCAAGCAGAAGTCCTTTCATTTTTCTTGAACATTTCTTTAACGGGGTGAGTATCTGAGGTATCAATCGTTCATCCTTCTACCTGTCCACCTATTGTTTTGTTTCACACCAAGAGTCTTCTTTTACTCTAACTTCACTACTCTGTTGTCTTTATTGACTTTTTTTCACAAGGCACAGATTCAGAGAATAGTTTGATTAAACCCTGAAAAGATAGTAAAATCACATACTAAGTAACATGACATTGATAAAGCTATGCAAAACATGTTGCCTGTATAAATAATTAGCTAAAAGTAATGGATGAAATGTCTATCTACTGCCACAGCAATCGGTCGAGGTAAGATTACAGACGTGATCGAACCAAGCAAAACAATAACAATTCAATATTACGGGAACCACTAATAATCAGGTATGAAGCAATAGCTGTGTCAGTGTTTGTACATGTTGTGGCATGCATGGTTTCTAGTTTGACACAACAAATATCCCCAGTTCCTGTCGATGACTAATGGCAATACCTGTCATTGGAATTACCTGTTTGAAATGTTTGGTAAATGCTTCTTTGTTGAAGATTACACAGTATGAACGAATAATATCTACGGAAATATTAAAATTTTAAAACTACACGTTGACACTGGACCCCCACTACAGACAAGGCCTTAATATAGCAAGACTATAAAGAATTTGAAAAAAAGAATAGAAATTCTTAATCTTACAAATTGAAAGTTGAATTCATAAACAATAAAACACAGTGTTGCTTAATTCAACACATTCAGGCTGATGCTGATACAATGTTACTTGGTCTGATATGTGCACTAGCTTACAGTGCCTAATGTTAGCCGATGTTAGCTAACACCACGTAGACATTAACTGACATAACTGAGTCAGTTTGCTTATTATGACTATTCTCCACTCTGTTACTGGTACAGGATGTTTTAGCATTTCCCATTGTAATTGCCACGTGTGGCCACAGTGACTGCTATTAGCAAAAAAAAAGGTAAAGTGTCACTTTAAGGCCTTGACTAACAAAGTGTGTTTTAATGGTGAATATTGGCACTCTATTAAAGTTCTGTCCTGATCTGTCCTAGATAAGTCGCAGATTTGCTATATTGCAAAAACGCATTAATTAAACTCTCAAAACACCTGTTATACACATACACATACTCAAAAAGGAATGTACTGTTGTTTGGTGTAATGGGCAGCAATGTGGAAACTGTCTTGCGCCATGTTTTGTTGCTCCCCACTAAACTTCCACCCATAAAATATGTTTACATGTTGTGCCACCTGACCTGATAACTGACTCATTAGTCAGTCTTACCAGGCCGATCTGCAGTGGTGTAATGTAACTCACTACATTTACTCAAGTACTGACCTAAAGTACAGAGAGAAACACTGCATTTATTCACTCCAGTACATTTATCTGACAACTGTTACTATTGCAGATTTATATTTATATACAAAACATGACATTTACAGGGGCCATTTTGCTGCATAATAGTAAAGTACTTTTACTTTTAATACATTTTTTTGAAAATACTTTTATTTAGGTAAACTTTTGAAAACAAGACTGTAATTTGTAATTGATTATTTTTATATCCTAGTATTGCTACTTTTAAGTAAATAAGAGTACTACTTCCACCACTGCCAACCTGCCCTGGGAGTTGTTTCCTGTTCTGTTAACCCTAATCCCAATTGAGCTGCACTACCAGGACCACATTGCGAGCCAGTAAATACATTGCGAAACTGAAACTGTTACGTTGCCATTTTCACAATCCTGTGTTGTTTGTTTGCTCTCTGCTGGGTTTCTGTCTTCCTGCTGTAGTCCAGACTGCAGCTGTGACAGCCAGCACTGCTGATGCCAGTTCATTTGGACACTCAGTGTTTGGCATTATGGAGGAGGTGATGTCAGTCACTGTGATAATACCTGGGGGCCGTGGGAACACATAAGTGGTGCTGAAAGGCAAACTGACGCCCCGTCTATCAAAATATGACCAAGTGTATTTCACAGACATACAGCTGAGACAGCTTGTTACAGCTAGTTGGCTACCAAACCAGCCCGACAACTAACGGATTTCTTGCTCCAGCCAGCGTTTCTCCCAACAAGCAAATTATTAGCAAACGACCTTAATATGACTGAGACGCCAAGCACATTAATGCTCAACAGTGACCTTGAAGTGAGATTTCACTCATCTCATCTCAGAATGGTGTGTGCTGGATATTTTTGAACAGATATGTGCACATAAGGTAACACAATAGAACAAAGGCCATTTCCATGAAAGTAATGATCCAGTGTCCTAATATCATCGAACATGGAATACTTGCCAGATGCTCATTGAAAGGAGTTTATAATCTGCTTTCATGGTTGAACGAGTCTTTTGTGACATATTTTTTTGTTGTCTATCATTTCCCACAAAAAGTAATACTCACATTATGCTTTTCACAAATCTCCGACTGGCTTCGGTACTTAAATAGTTAATGTATCATAAATGATTTACACAGTCAAGTAGAAAATGTCTTTGCTTTGAGCTCATGATTCTTTCAGATGACAGTCATCTCCCAAAGCCACATGGCATGATCAGCATTAATTAGTAAATAAAAACACAGACAAAGGAACATTCTTTCAAAAATAGTTTTATTAAATACTTTGCCAACTAGCTATCATAAATACAGAAAAAAAAAACAATACGTTATGTTCAGTGATCAGCAGTGGCTACGCAAAAAGGGAACGTCCTCAGGAGACCATCTGTTACAAGGGGGTCTTTGGGTGCAAGTCCCACTGGGACAGCTGAACCAAATCCCACAGCACCAGCTGGGAGAATTAAGCCTAGAATAAATAATGGGGCGACAGGGCATCTTTGGCTGAGGACAAAACAATGTCTTGACAGGAACACAAATGGATTCAAACGGCCTCAACTTTCCCTCCACTGATCGGGTGGAGTCCAGTATTCTAGTGGCGCCTGCCATCCCAGAGTAACATCCTGAGAGGAGCTGTCACTTGTCATATCGTCCTTGATCCGTCTTAAATAGTCTCCTCAGTTGAAAGCCTGCGCCAGGATTTCATTTCCCTTCAAAAAAGACAAGTAAAAATAATGTTAGTCCACATTCTCACTAAATTTCTCCTTGTTATTATTAGCCATTTACCACAAAGTCAGAACTTACACATTACTGCCCGGCACAATCGTCTCTTGGTGTTGCTTTGTCAAACTGAACCTTCTGAAGAATGAGGGCAATTTGAGCTTTGTTCTGGCGGACCTGGAGGAAACACTGGAAAGGAAAAGTTCCTGTGTTAGACAAAACGTGGCACTGCAGAGCTGAGGTGCTAATGAGAAGCTCTGTGGACAAATGCACTGGTTAACGTTGGTGTGTGAATGGATAGGTATGGCTGGAATTTCTTGAATGCAGGTTCCAGTTCTTCAAATTCAGCACTGGTTTTAAAGAGACACTTATCAATTTATTTGTTTGTTGTTGTTTTTTTTAACATTTTCAGTCCACACACTGCACTACAACAGCAGTGTCACACTGTTTGAAAAAAAAAGTTTTCTGTTTGCAGATGTCATCTGCTTATGAAAATAGTCCTGAAAATGCCCATAAACAACAAAGAAACTGACCCGTAATCCAGTATATGTTTTTCCTTGTATCAATGCCTACCTATGTGTCTGTTCACACTGTTAAACCTACCATTCTGCTTGTAAGGAGGATTGTTGTTTAGTCTCCATCCTCTCCTCCTCAGCTTCTTGTTTCAGTGCATCTTCCTCTTCCTCCTCTGCCTCCTCGTCCTCTGGTATCATCTCCCACAGCCTGCTGTTGACCCACAGAGCTTCCTGCAGGCTGAGGCCGCGTCCTATGCAGGTGACCCGACGACACAAAGGGCAGCCCACGGTGACAAGCCCGCTCCTGGCCTGCGACATAGTCTCCAGGCACGGCTCGCAGAAGGTGTGCCTGCAGTGGAGCACCCGGGGGATCCTGTCCATCCGTGAGTAGGGCGAGAAGCAGACGCTGCACTCGCTGTCCTCACACAGCACCATGGTCAAGCAAGTCTTTCTGGATGATCTAGATCCTTTAGGTCCCAATGAAAACCACTTCACTATCTAGCAACTGATAAGGGCTGTTGAAGTAGATGGTTGCTGCAAGTCCCAAGTTTGCAGTTTGCTTCTCTCTCTGTTAAATAAAAATTGGTTTTGCAAATGGTTATTAGATTTGTTGCCGGATAACAATTTAAACCTTTTCACATCACTAATATTTGAAAAGCAAAATTTTTATATCTAAATAAATTGAAAATACATTACTTATCTTGCTTATTTTAATTTTCGTAGATACCTCTCAGATGATACTTTAGTTATGTTGTTATTTAGGCCTAACTGTCAGGTGTATATTTTGAATATAACCGAGGCTGTCTGCTGACAATAAAGAAAGCTTAAGAACATGAGAGTTAAATAACACTGAAATCGATGACCATAACACAAAATATGCAATATACTAAACATTATATTTGAATGAAAAAGTTTAAATAATACTAATAAATACGTGTCTGTAAAGCCTACTTACAGTATAGACTCAGTTCTCCTTCAGACCTGTTTGAGAGTATTGTCCCTTTGGAGTGAACAGCACAGCCACACTGCAGTGAATGGGGAGGGAGAGCCGGCTCGTCTGCCGCCTGTTAGGAGTGTCTGTTATATTTTGTGGGGGCGGGACAGAAACGTCTCCCTCGGTCCTCACAGCTCAACCCCTCCCAACAGCTGGGGAAGCAGAGCCGTGGGGGGACGCTCTTTGTTCAGTGTTTGAGAGAGGGCAGGTGGAGGAACGGGGTGTGCGAGGTTGAAGAAAGGTTGAGAGCGGTGATAAAGGAAAACAGTGAGAACGAACCTAGCTTGCTGCTCCCTTATAGAAAACGTGAAGCACATTATCATAAATTTGGATGTAACATATTAAAATAAAAATTTAGATATTTGGACAAGCAGATTCTTTTCCGGAAAGAAAAAAAAAAAAACAGGGCTCGTCCGGGATTTGAACCCGGGACCTCTCGCACCCAAAGCGAGAATCATACCCCTAGACCAACGAGCCATATTGGATGGAGCATATTGTTGAATTTTAATACTTAGTCGGTTGGATGTTTTCTTCTTTTTGTCTTTATTTTGTTTATGTTTGTGATATATGACTCCATGTGTAAAAATTCATAGCACTCTTAGGTTATATGCTGTTACTAATCCTACCTACCTGCTGTTAGCTAACGTTAGCCCCAACGTGAAGGTAAAGACCGGATGGTCACGCTATGCTTTAAAAACAACATCGAATCTTTTAATTCAGTCACGCAGCAACCTGCAGCTCCAGGGCAGCCGCCCCACTGCAATAAAACCAAATTATAGGGAAATTTTGAATGGATTTTACATTCATGAATCCAAAATATGGGCTCGTCCGGGATTTGAACCCGGGACCTCTCGCACCCGAAGCGAGAATCATACCCCTAGACCAACGAGCCACGTGTTCAAGCTGGGCGATATAAGATAACTTAAAGAATTACACTAATCTGTTTGAAGCCTGTAAATCAATGTTTTGCATGCCTATACTGTATTATTATCTGGATTATATATCGTTTCACAAATCATCGCAAGCACAGTGCTAATTTGGCCCCAGACCATCGATATAACAGTGGAAACAAGCTTCATTACAGCATGCGATGCGAAATGTAAAAAGGATGTAACGTTAACGTCACTGCAGCATCGTGTAACTTTAATTGTTATGTGCTTGGATGAATATTCTAATTTGGTCTTCTTGGAAGAGATAACTTCAACCAACACCATGATGCAGAGGACAGCGCCATCTGACCTGCCACTGTGGACGTACAGCGTGCTGAGGTCACAGGTTGGAGGTGGAGTTACCGCCTAAGGAAATCAGTTACTGATGTAAACAAAAGTAGTTAGACGCACTGAAACTAGCCAACGTTAGCTACCAACGTTAACGTGTGCTAACCTTGTTAGAAACGTTAACCCTCACTTAGCCTTGCTATAACGTTAATCCAGACTAAATTGATGTAACGTCAGTTATTTAATTTCAAGTCACGCTGACGTCATTTCTGATCAGCTTGGTTAGGGTTAACGTTAGCTAACGCTGGTAACGTTAATTCTGCCACAGAGGTTGCTAGGTTAGTAAATTTAGCGGGTAGCTCACTTGAGGCAAGTTCAAAGTATCCACAAAGCCAGTAAGTTATTAAAAAGACTTGATAAACACTGAGAGCATCTCTTCCAGCCAGATGGAGGCTTCTCTGGGATGTCTGCAGAATCCTGATTTAAGGTAACGTTAAGTTAATGTAAACTGTGGTTAAAGCCAGTGTCTAGCTAACTAACCTGTGCTAAATACACAGACAACCAGTGATGGTGAGGTCTTGCAGAGATGGCAACCTCTCGGTGATGTGGTATTTTAATGGATCCAAACATCGCCATGTTTTGATATTTTGTATCTGTGGTCCAGCTCTGTCCTGTCATCATGTGAGCCAGAGCTTCAGGAGCTGATGAGACAGATTGACATTATGATCAATCATCAGAAGCAGCAGTGGGAGGCTGAGATTCAGACCATGAAGCTCAAACTGAAAAGTGGAGAAGAGGAGCTGTTGACTTCCAGGAATCTCATTGAACGGAGGGACCTGGAGGTACAGTACCAGACCCTCCCTACAGTTATACTGTACAGGTTTTGATGCAGATACACCAGTGAGGGTTATCGAAGAGCTAGGATGGCATTTCTTTTTCATTTTTACCAGAGAGAGCAATGGAAATACATTTGCAGTCATTCACTTGGAATATACTCTTTTGTTGTTTTACACCACATTTTTAAAATACCATTACTGTCATGACGCCTGATCATAGATCGGATTGCTTCGCAAGCAGCTGGAAGAAGCCCAGCCTGGTCGACAAGAGTTAGTTACCAAGTACGAGCAACAACTGCAGAAAGTCCGTGAAGAGGTGAGATACTTGTCAGTTACACAATTAAGAACAGTTGTTAAACAGCCTTTCAAATTACTCATCAGTGGATTAAGGTATACATTTTGTAAAAAATCTTTTCAGTTCCTCAACGTGTCTTGAAATTCCCGGTGTAAATTGGTACTTAACAGATTTGCAGTATCAAGGTTTACTTTAAAGCGATAGTAAGTGATTGTAAGTTGTAAAATTCAAATATCAACAATCCCTCTGCAGAATCACTTACTCTCCCTTTAAGTCTTGAATTTGAATTTGAACTTTAATTTTAGAGTCCTCTCTCACCAACATTTTCTCCTGCAGTTAGATAAATTAAAGAGAAGTTACCACAAACTTCAGCGCAAACAGCTCAAGGAGACCAGTGGAGTAGCAAATACTAAAGACACGGACCATTCAGAGGTGACCCGACTAAATGAAAAGATTGAGGTACAACAATATTAGTCAAATTCCCCTTATATTCTATTCCTTATATTAAACCAGTCATTTACAGATTATATTTTACTGCCACCCACTGTTTATGTGGAGTAAAAGCACCCTTGTCTCTTCCTGCAGGAATATCACCAGCGCTCTGTAGAGTGGGAGCAGCAGCGCATCCAGTACCAAAAACAACTGACGGCCCTGGAGGCCCAGAAAGAGAGCCTAACTGATGAGCTCGCACACATAAAAGTAAAAGCAGATTAATAACTTTAACATGTAAGATCAAGTCAGACAGTTTAATGCTGAAGGAAAGTGGAGTCAGACTATTTCTCACACATATTTTCTGTCATTTTTCCCCCAGGCCCAGTGGGCATCATTGCAAAAGGAGAGGGAGCACAGGGAGTGTTGCTTAGAGGTGCAGCGTCTGTGTACTCAGCTGGAGAAGGCTCAGGGCAGCCTGCACTCACAGGAGCTAGAACTGGAACGCCTCCGACCCCTCGAGATGTGCCTGGGACAGTACCAGAGAGAGCAGCAGGTTAGCAGAATGACACATGAAGATTGTTTCCACCAACTTGCACGGATAATATTTTTAGTCTTTGACAGTTAGGGAGGAGCATAAACCTTACGACTGAGTAAATGCACTCGACAACACACTGGCCCAGACTGGAACAGACCCGGTCCAACTTTGTTTGATCAGTCATCACGGCCAAATCATCTTCCTAAGCATCTCAACAGTCATAATGGGTGATCAGTTTGAGGTCTCTTACCATCCCATATTTTGGGTACCATTTTTTCCCTTTGTTTTAACACATGTATCAGTTTCTCTTAGGCCAACTGACAATAAGGTACAAATAAGCAGGGGTTAGCAACCGACCCACAGTATACATTACTGCTAACCAATATCACAGGAAGGTCTGAGGGAGAGCATAATGTGTGTGATCTGTACACAAAGAGTTTCCTTTTTGTAAGTCACATAAAATGCATGTTCTTTCTGTAATATACGATTCAGGACCCGCTAGCTAGCCACACATCTGCAGGCTAACTAGCTAATGTAAGCATAGCGGGCCACAGTAGCTAGAGTTAGACACAGAGTCTGGCTCTCTCTCTCTGTCTTGTTTGACCAGTAGAAAAAGGCACGTCCTTGTGGTTAATCAGAATGAAACTGCTAATGAAGACAGGAGAGCTGTGCTGCGTTCAAGGTGTTGACGGTAAAAAACTGTTGGCTGTACTGTTACCATCAGAATGTTTCATACAGTGAAACCAGAATACCTGCACATCTCTAAACAGAAAATTATTTTAATATCTTGAAAATAAAAGTCTTCCAACTTAAAATCCAAATTTGAAATTGGGAAAAATGTCCATCTTCACAAGCCTGTTAAACAATTTTGATTTCATCGCAGTATTTTACTGTGTATGATACCTATAGATCGATTCCACGAACTATATGCTGAGCAAGATGTTTGATTGCACCAACAGATAGATGGTAGAAAGATAAGGTAAAAGTTTATTTGCTTTACTGAGGGCCTTCCCCATTGCACCATCAGATATGAGACACTTCTTATTTGCATTAATGCACCAAAAAAAAATTAATTTAACAATCTTTCCAATCAGCGGCCGCTCCACATGTGCACACCCTTATAAGAGTGCATCCCTGATCAGGCTGTGTGTTACTCTGTCCTGGTAGCTTTAAATAAATAGTGATGAAAATAGAGGATCTCGTGTTTTCCAAGACTATTCAGCAACATCATGGAAACTGGCATAATGTGGAGAAGAGCTCACAAAAGCTAACAACGACCTTGTTTAACAGTAGATTTGTGCCGCCTTGTAGGAGGTTATAATATGATTTTTTCAGCTGAGCGTCCTCTGCTGTTCCACAGGTCCTTTCAGAGGAAAGGGAGGAGCTCCACACCACGATAGAGTCCCGGGATACATTTGTGCGAAGAGCCAGTCTTGAGCGGCAGAGGCTCCGCAATGAAGCTGCCAGACTCAACCAAGTACTACAAGCTAAAGATCAAGTCATTCGGTAGGTGGATTTCTCCTTGTAAACAATGCGTTTTCAGCCGTCACGCAATGATGTAATACAGCAACAACACACACGAGGGCGTGCTATACTGATGTTGTAGGAAGGCTGCACAGTTTCAGTGCCTTTGTGCTGTATGAAAAGAGATTTTATAGAAGTCAATACAGCCCAACTCTCCTGTTTATTCAGCTCTCTGGAGGACTGTCTGGCGGCTCAGGGCTGTGCTGGCGTGGAAACCCTCAGACAAGATCTGGAGAAGACTGCAACCAAGCTCCACTGCGCCCAAGCATGTGAGGTTCATCTCAAGGCTGAACTGGCATGTCTCAAAGAGAGGTGAATGCTTGCCTCTTTAAACACCCACACTGTTATTATTTGTGCTTCTGTGTGTCTTGAAATTTTTTTCGCTTTACCTTTTTGGTGTTTTTGTGATTTGCTCAGACTGGAGAGAGTGAGCCTACAGAGAGCTGACCAATCTAAGGTGGAGGAACTGAAGAGCATTAAAGCGGAATATAATTCCTCTGTTGCTGAAATAAAAAAGGTCAGGAAGTGTCTCTGGCTTGTTATGTCGTGGGAGTTTTTGAGCTATATGCTGTATTTGTGTGAAGTAGTGCCCTATAAACATTTATATTCTCACTCCTCCGGGTTCATTCTACAGCTCAGAGAAGAGCTCCAAAGGGCCAAGCAGACTCACAGTGGTGAGGTGGAAGGAATGAGGAAGGAGGTGTCAAAGCTGACCACTGAGCTGCACCAACGTGACATCGCCGTCGCCACACTGAACGGCTCTTCGTCCAGCATCAAGCAGCAGCTTCGTGATGAGGTGGGGCGAGCAGAACAGAAGGCAGCTGAGCTGAAAGTAAGCAAGAAATCAGGTGTAGCCCTGTGCAAATACCTTATTTTAAGTGATACATTTTCTACAGCACTCATTTAATCTAATAGTTGTATGGCAAGAGACCTTTTTAGACTTCTGAAGTTCCTGAGAATACCTCTGTATTTTCTTGGTATTAACTCCTTGTCTTGAAGGTTTGAGGAAAACTGCATCATGCGCCTACATTTTTGTTCTTCCCCCGACTTTCTTCAGATGACCCAGGCACAGGTCGAGACTCTACAAAGTGAGAACCAGCACCTGAGGGGTCTGCAGCAGAGGCTGGAGTCTCAGTCACCTAAGGTTTGTTTTCTTTGACATAGTTATGTAGTCATTACGCAGTTTTACAGACCACAGCAGACGGTTTATTTGACTTCAGTGATTGTTTCTAAATCTGACTAATCTCTTCTCACTGCTTTTCACTCCCTGACTCACTTTGCTCTCCACAGGGGGGTGATTACTCGCTTGCATCCCTGAGGGAGAGTTATGTGTCATCTCTGAGCCGCCTGGAACAAGAGAATCGGCAGCTAAGGCAGGCACTTGCTGAGATGCGCTCCCGACTTGAGGTCTCCAACCTGACGTGTCAAGACAAATATGAACAAGCTCTGCTCAGCCACGCCATGACTGACCAACCACAGCCTGCTCAGGACAGGTACCGGGCACGCACACATGCACACATGCACAAAAGATCAAGAAACGGAGCCTTCATGAAACTTCTTGGGGTTTTTCTTTCTGTAGCAATGAAGATGCCAGACATCGCAAACACAGGCAGGAGGTGCAGGCGACGAAAGCTAAGCTGCAGGGGAACGCCACTCTCTACGAAGGGAAGATCCATAGGCTCTTTAAACAGCTGCACACCCTGTCCCAGTCCCCCCGGAGAGCACCCCTGCAGTCAGGCCCGAGACAGCAGGCCTCATTCATCAGCATCCTCCCTCCTCTGGTAGCATAAGACTCACCAGGATTAACTCTGTGCAAACCATAAGTTCAAATGAATCCACTGCTGAGGGACAAAGCTCCAGCTCCGAAGACTCTCTGACCTTATTGTCCAGAGAAAACATCATATCCTCTCCCTCTCTACTGGTGAGGCTCGTCACAGATAATCAAACAAGTCCGCAGTTGTGGTAAAACTAACCTTCTGCCGTCCTCTTTTTAGCAAAGAATCCCACAGTTGTGTGTTTTTCTTCTCTCACAGGAGCCTTCGCCAGTGTCACCTGCAGACAGCATGGTCTCTCGTTTCCTGGAGGAAGAACGCTTACGGTCCACGGAGCTGCTCCAGAGACTGGACACCCACATCCAGGGTATGAGCGAGGACAATGTCAAGACCGTGTCCAAATACCTGCCAAGTGGCTCAGCGCCCGAGCCTGCCCAGACTTCAGTACAGAAGGGTCAGTGACAGAGTAAGGTGGAATAAATGTGGAAAAAGGTGCCTTAAACAGCAGTGCCGAAGACTACGTTCTTGTACTTTATTAGACTGTTTTTATTGGAGAGTGACATTTGTGTGTGGGGTGTGCTTCACGTGACTGAATTTAAGTAACATATATTTACATTTTTACACAGTTTGCAAATTTAAGTTCAGCGCAGAGCTTTGAGTTTCATAAGAACTGTCAAAAGAAGTGATGTGTAATTTATAAATTCCATCCCCACTGTGAAGGACAAGTTGTATGAGGTTACACGTATGACAGCAGCTCAGATTGTCACCTGTGATTCTTCTGATTCTGTTCATCATGTGTTTATTTTATCTGTGCAGAAGCTCAAAGAAGTGTTCCAGCATTTATGTTTCCGCTAGGGGAACGCTTTTGTCCCATCACGTTGGGCTTTTCTCAAAGAGCGAGTGCTGACAAAGGCTGACTGATTAAAGGCTTTGCATCACCTCGCGTCTTGTGATAAAAGCTGCATTTAACACAGCCCAAAGACTTTAGCTGACTGTTCATGTTCTAAGGCAAACAAACTACACTACCATTTTACACCACTATTAGTCTGTTTAAAAACGGGCTCCAGAATATGTTCATACATGTGTCCGAGAAAAAGTTACTACTCGCACTGTAAGGATTTGCTTTACTTTGCACTAGAATTGTTAGCCTTAGGGCTGCACCTTACAATTTTTGTCAGAAATCAGTAAAACAAAATGCCTTCTACAATGTCACAGATAATCTAAAACCCGGTTTACTATAATTTAAGACAAGAAAAAGCGGCAAATCCTCACAGTTCTGTGAACTAGGTCTCACCGACTACAACACGCTTAGCTGTCTGAGCGGGTGAGACACACCACCTTAACTTTGAGTCATGGTGTTTGGCATCTGAAACGGTCAAAGCCCCAACATGTATTTACTGCTACGAGTTCATCCAAATTGTTTGCAAATTGTTTCAGAAAGTCATCGCTATATCCGACGTAATGCAAAGAGATGCCCAGTATATTTTATGCTATGTGCTTTTAATAGATTAAAATGGCCATAGGAAATTGTTGGCTTTCTGTGTGACCTCACATAACTGGCTTTCGGTTGCTGAATTGCACCTGTGTTACTTGTTGGAATTCTGACATTAAGTGGAGACCTTTTGCGCTTCTCCTCGGAGGATGCTGCACAGTCCAATTTTTCAAGTTGCCTGGAATGCAGCAATGATCCGAGCTTTGCATTTACATCCTGAGAAAAGAATGTTGCTGTGAGCCAAAGGAGCATCCATCCTCCCTGAACGTCTGTCATAACTGGGGAAATACTACATATGTACATGTCTGTCCAGACATCCTTGACAGTAGGGAGAGGGAGGAGGCAGTGTGCACTGTAGCTCTTCTCTTTCCCCCCCAGTTACAAGTACCAGCCCCCCACCACCACCACCCACCCTGCAGAGGCCCTCTGGCTTGTCAAATACAGGAATGTGTGCACCATGCCAATGCTGTCATGAACCTTCCCCTGCGGCCTACTTTGTCTTCATCATTAGAAAGCTGATGGAATGTTAATATCAACCATGTGGGGCACTCAACCTCAACAACACTGAAGGGCCAGGAGGGAATAGTTATATTTTACAGCTTTCCTAATGAAGGACACACTGTGTGATGGAAATAAAGTGGAAAAATTTCAAGAAATGTGTTTTTGTTTTTGCTGTCATGCTGCTATAACAACAATGCAGACGTTCTGCTCCTCTGTGTCTGAGTCCAATGACTTCTCACTTTGGTATTTGGTAGTCTGTGTTGCTAGCACTGTAAGCCCCAATAAACAGCTCTGAGGAATTTGGTAAGGCAGGCATTCCTCTGGCGCTCACTGGAGGGAGGTGAAAAGGTTTTTATATGAGGAGATTCTTTGAAGGGGCCTAGTAAAAGGGAGGAGGAGGGAGGCGGATTTAGTTCCAGGGGGAGTTTGGACTGCCTTATTATTTACATAATGATTCACAGGAACAATTTGCTATAGGCTACAAGGTGATTGAGTAAATGCTTAACTGATTAATTTAATGAATTGAATTGCCTGAATTAGACTCCTAACCCTATCAGGACAAATCTTACAATGCACCGTCCATCTTAAGGAATTCTCTTGGTTATTCATCACCCCTGGATTATTATGTTTTGCTTTTACTGATTACGTTATGAAAGAGGGTATTATTTTACAGGGCAATTTATTATTGCACTTATATAATCTTGGTTGACTTACAAGAGACATATTAAAAAAAGAAATGGTTAAAATTGAAGCTGCAGAAGCCAAGACATTCTGACTTTTAGCCTCAAATATTGGTCAAGCCCGCAAAACACTGAATCCTACATTTCCCATAATGCAACAAATCAGTGTCTTTCGTTAGACCCTCTCTGTGTAGTAAATGCTCATGTCTTCCAAAGTCCACGCCCCCAGCTTGAAACAGTTTAAATTAAGGCTAGTGTAACACCCAATGTAAAATTTAGTAAATACAGTTTTGTGTAAAAACCATTCCACTAACTTAACTTTCTCATTCAAGCATTAATGTCATAGCTTCTCTTGCTCTACCACAAAGAAGCAGCAGAGGGTGCAATTTAAGTGTTCTGTTGTCACACTGGTCAACAGTAATGGATCTGCCTAGTCAAAGACTCAATCAGATACTTAAATCAACCAGTAATTCAGAGGCTTGTGTCTGTGTTTGCAACTAGAAAGCTACTTTCCTGCTGCAGGAATGCCTCTACAGTCCAACACCGCACTGAATGCCTTATGCCATGAGCCAGACTTCTCCGAGGTTACATGAAGTGAAATTAACAAATAAGTGAGTGCTCGGTGGGGAAATTGGTTCACATTATCAACCCATCTCGAGGGAGGGCGGTATCGGAGGCATTTGAGGAATTTCCCTTATCTGTGAGATCATAACTTGTCATTAAACCCTGGACTGGCAGGAGATCAATGAGCAAGAGGAGGGGGAATATCTCTGATTCTCTGAGTGATAACCGATTCAAACCATTACCCGGTATCGACAAGTAACACATTTGGCCCACAGTTTGTCTTTGTGTGCAAAAGATTTTAACTTAGTTACACAAAATTGAGAAATGTCATGGTGCGCCTGCTTACTCACAGGCCGTTGCACCTTTACAGATGTGATAAAAAATGTCTTTCTATGAATTGCCAAACTTCCTTTACAAGATAAGATGACTTTTCCCAGAATTGTTGCAGCCTGCATGCCTTCTTTGTTGCACATTCCATGGTGGGGCCTCGGAGAACATGCCTGTTGTGCTTCACGTGTGTCCATGTCCCAGCCATGTCCCTTGTGTGATGGGAACGTCTCATTGTTCTTGAGTCTGAGCGTGCTCGTGGAGGGTGGGGGGGTTCACTGCAGGATATTTGAAATGCTGCAGAGACAGAGGGGCGCAATCTTATCAGCGCGCTTGGTGCTACGTGCCAAGGGAACTGTGCCAGAGAGGCCAAGAGGAAAACACTAATTCCTCTAACACACAATAAGTGCGTGCATGCACATAAGTGTCCCACTTACAGTTTGTCTGCTTGCATGCTGTTGCATGTAAACAGTGGTAACAGAAGCGTTTAGGCCTTTTTCCCGTAAAAGTAGGAGTACCATAACATAGAAATAATTTTTTGACTTTGAAAAATGTATCAACTCCCTGTGTTTCCAAAGCTTTAAACCGCGTCTCTTGGCCTGCCTCAGCTTTATGAGTTGTCTCAGGTGTTATTGGTGATTATGTTGGTCATCACCTGGTCTAAATATGGATTCCACTCTTTGTACCCGTTGGCCCCGAGTGCAACCTTGGTCATGCTTCTCCATATATACATGAACACAGGGCGCCTATTAGCGATAATGTTTAGATAATAGAAAAACAACTCTTTATTTTATATGCAGCTGTTAAATTAAAGTGGAGTAAAATCTAAATATTTCCCTGTAAAATGTCATGGAGTATAAGTATAGTGGTATTAAACAGAAAATTGTACTAAAACCCAGTACTTGAGTAAATGCACTCAGTTACTTTCCACCCCTGGCTGGTCAAGTGAGCAGATCCTGTCAGCGCTTATCCCACTGAGGTTTTGTGAATGTGCAGACAACTATTTTAGTGTATGAAGCCCGAGGAAACGCTAAGTAAATGATTGTGGCATAGAAAGAGTGGGAACCAACACGAGGGCGGCCCCATGCCTGGTTTTGATTAGGGTCCCCAAATCACTGAATCCACCTCTGGCTTACTGTAGTAACCCTTTCAACCCATGGCTCTTGTTCTCCTTAGATTTCCCTCAGAAAAACAAAACATGCAGCATTTTGCAATGCGCTGAATGATGTAATGTCACATACAAGCTGTATGTGGTGGATATAACTAAGAGTAAGTTCTTCAGAATGATACTTAAACTTGACCTTACCATATGGGCCATTGCCACACAGTGACTGAGAGCGAATGTGTATGACATTTTGGGTCGTTTAATTACTTTCATGCCTAAATTAAAAGAAGGTGATACAGTCCAAGGCTGACACCGGCATTATAACACACCCTGAGGACATGTGATTCACAGGCTATTTTTTAACAAATACAAATATGTTTTAAAAAATATTTGTATTGGTCTGTGCAAGTCTCATTTATTGAGGCTGATTTGTTCCGATGAGAAATATTTAAGCCATGTATCTAATGTTTTTGTACACTGTCAAAATGTCAAAAGGTTTTTCTTTGTACTATTTTTCACTAAACCCAACCTAGAGAATTTTTTTAATGAAGTGGAAATTAGTATGTATGTGCTTTTATGTGTACTTTCCAGGTACATGTACTTTACTTGAGTATTTCCAATTTATGCAACTTTATGCTGCTGCTTCACTACATCTCAGAGGGAAATATTGTATGTTTTATTCCACTGTATTTGTCTGACAGCGTTTGTTACTAATTACATTTCAGATAACAATTTTTCATAGCCTGCCTGTCCAGAGAAAACCATGTATCTCCAAATTTGGTGATATTGTCTTTTGAATTTTCTGATAAACTGAAGGATGAAGTGTTTTGTATTGAGAAAATCCTCCTACTCCTTAAGTTAAATAAACTGCAAACAGTAATAAACAGCAGTTATATGAATCCAAAAACATCATATACAGTATTTTTCTTATCTTGGTTTACATTGGTGAGGGGCACAATACTTTGAACAGCAAGTGACTTTGTGTCTTGATATAAAATCGCTGGTGAATGACTGGTGAGATCTAAACTCTTTGGCTTCCCCTTGTCCAGAGGTAGCTGCAAACTTCAAATTAAAGGCCCAATCTGTCATTTTTGTTTTTTGACCATTTAGACTGCATATATAATTTTAATATTAATAATTTCATAATTTGACTTAAAGATAAATAACAAAACCTCTGTTGTTTGAATTGAAAGTGAGGGCATGTTTTACTTCTGTGTTTGCATGTATTGCTGATGTAAACTGTTATATGACCCATTAATCAATCTAAGAGTCAGGATCCAAACCAGTGTTTTTAATTTTGGTGCTGGGGCAGCCCGTTTGTTTAAATTATGAGCATGGGTTGTACCTTTTAATGAGATGGGACGAACTCTCTGTACAGTATGTTTAAAAGTCCCCCACCATTCTCAGATAGCCCTAAAGCCATAGCTTTGTCAGTCCCAAATAATATACATTCTTGAAAAATGGAACATTGCCTTGTCGATATTCAACCCCTTCAGAACAGTTTCTACGTGTACACTTTGATGTTGGGTTCTGTTATGTAAAAACTATTTAGAGCATTCCTTGTTCATTCATGGCTAATGAGGGCAACCATTTGGATCGTCGCGTGTAATTAGTTTTCAGATTTCCCCTGCAACCACAAACATCCCAGGCTTTAGCCTCATTTTCTCTCTCGCCGTCTTACGCAATGACATGCGCAAGGTTGATTGAGTGTGACCATTGTGCAGTGTCTTGTGCTTCAGGACTGAGGTGTGAGCTGTGACAAAATATTAAATGTATAAAACAGTGTGAACCAGACACAACCTTCACATCCCAAATTAAAAGATAAGAAATGTTTTGGTAGCCATTCAGTCTGTGAAAATTGTGACATGCTTGATGAGGCTGTGCCTGAAAAAGAAACTACAGCGAAATAAGGGGGGTGGGGGGGGAGGACAATGTACAACAACTGAATATAATCTACGCCACACAAGCATCCTGGGATATGCTGATGAATTGGTGAGAGGAAGAGTCAGTTTACATTCTTTCAGTCATAGTGACATAAACAGCTGAACATGTTTTGATTTGTGGGTCTGAGAAATGCCTGAGGAAGTGACGCCCTTCCTCGTTTGTAGTTTTCAAAAACTTTCTTATCTTTCCATGATCCTGTAGAAGTGACATGAGTGACACTTACCTGCAACAACATCTAAAATTATCCTCCATGCTTTGTCACAAATTCACTTAGACACATTTTCCATTTTCAGGTGTCTCGCAGAGGTTACAGACTGGTTAGATCCTGGTTTATGCTGCCGGTCTCATTGCCTGATCAGCAGTTCCCAACCCACGGGTTGAGACCCCTAATGGGGTCACAACATAATAAAAAAATAGGAGAAAAGAATAAAAAACATTTCTGCAACACAAAATTATTTTCTTAATTTGTTGTTGTAAATCTTTGTTTTTTGGCAAACAGCTTTGCTCCACGAACGGCAATGTTGGTCTGTTGGTTGGTTCACCACATTAGTCCAGAGTGAAAAAGCTCAGCGACTATTGGATGGATTGCCGAGGACTGAACATTCAAGGTGCCCAGAGGATGAATCCTGCTGACTTTGCTGATACTAAACTTTTCATCTAGTGCCATGATGATGGAGAAATGTGTTGGAAAAATTGCATTATGTTTGTACCATGCACTAATATAAGGAAGGTCACATTCTCCTCATCAGTCCACACTCCACGCCATTGTTGGCAAAAAGTGTGACACATCAATGTTTCCACCCCAGCCAAGCAACTTTTGAATTGAGAAGGGAACATCACTCTTTGGCTAAACTGCTTAAATGCAACATGTGATGAGGGATCTTCAGTGGACAAAAGGTTGAGCACCAGTGGTCTAGATCAGTGGCTTTCCCTAGAATTATATAATTGGCTTTCAGCATTTCACTCTTTGTTTCATGTCCAAATCCTGCAGTATTGGTTTTGCTGTGAGCAATCACTGATGACTGAGAAAGACAGACAGAAAGTGCCTCCTTCAGTATTTATCCTTCTAATCATGCCCAGTTGCCTCATGTACCATCAATGTATGTATTTGTTAACAAAGATGCTGATAGTGTAGTAAAAATGTGTACACTCCTGTGTCTTGAGAGGGAGCCGTTTCACGCTTCATTACTTTCAGGCAGCTGTTGTCACTTGACAAGGAGGTGCTGGTAGATAACAACAGTGTTATCAAGATTATTCACACTCAGAAATTTAGTCTATATCTTTCCATTCCAAGAACACCCACCTCCTATGCAGACGGGTGAAATCATCACACTGTACCCAACCCTGTACCACTCACTAATCCTCTTATCTAATGTCTCTGACTTCACCTTACCTCATTTTAAACTTCACATTTAATGACTTTTAAGAAAGTAGTGGTTTCTGTTAATGTACAGCAGCATGACATTGCATACTTCAAATTCTCCAGAGCCAATTTAAATGCCTCCACAGTCAGACTAAAACATTATAGACTCTTAAAAGTATCCCTTCCTTTCATGCTTGAGTCAACTCGGGTGCTCCTGTGTGTTTAAGTCTTAATTACACGAGCCATAAAATTGTCAGTGTTGTTGGAGATCACAGAGAAAATTGTCATCACCTGTGGTGTTCACTCTGCTGGGTGACTGCGTCATAAATCAGTTGGTTCTCGCGGCTGCTTTTAAAGTGTTGATTCAGCCAACATGAAACAGACTTTTAATCAGACATGGTGAGTCTTTTTAAATACACATTTTCAGAATTATATTGACAAAATGTCTTTGTCAGACACTGTGCATATTTAGAAGACACAAAGCTTTAAAATAAGAAAAGAGAGGCGAAGAGTGTGTGGCTTCCATTCATTACACAAAGAAGGATTTGAGTTGTGATTGTTGGAGGTGGTTAAAGTTGTTTAATATAAGCCATTATTTATAAGATTTATTTGATGCTGTTGTGTACAATGCTGTCAGCATAATATGCAAAGGGTTTGGAGGGATTATCTATATATACAATTTTTTAGGCTTACTTTCTATGAGTAAGCTAATGTACTTTTCGCTCAGCCGGTCACTGGTTCTGATCTTCTGTTGATGAATGGGACTCCTGGATCTGACAGAAATGGTTCCTCTTGATCTCCACAGTCAGGGCCTGGGGATGTAATCAGGCACGTAGGACAATGCCCTATCAGTGGTCTGCAGGTCTCCTCCCACGCTTTTAACACACTCACCCTGAGCTGCACATGTTGCATTACTGAGGGTGAATTTGTATGCAAATGGAAGTACTTCCTGTCCTCTATCTACTGGGGCCAGGGTGGGATTTCCTCATTCCTGACGTCTGACCCCGCTACTCCTCTGTCTCCTTTCTCCCTTTAACTCCAGTTTACCATCTGGAGAGACAGGTTATCACAGCAAGCCTGTGGTCTCCAAGCTTGTTCAGTTTGACATGTATTTAGCTGTTCTACCAAAGCTGTTCTTTAATAAATATGAACAGGTAGATATCCTTAATAACAAGAGTGGACACAGCTACAATATAACAGCATTTCAAAGAGAAGTAAAAGGAGCACATTACATTTGGCATGAATTGTTCAAAACTAAAGTCATCATTGTGGTTACTGACTTTACTGTTAGTTGATGGTGTTTATCTAAATACTGGCAGAGTTTTTTTATCATCAAAGTAAAAATAAAGTAAAAAAGATTGTATTATTCTTTCTGCCCAGTTAGATTTTAGATTGGAATCACTTCAGTAAATTCTCAAATGACAAACAGCACTTTTCTCCTTTTAAATCATTGTAAGAGTCAAGCTGAGATTTTATTTTCATGTATTAATTATGGTTATATATAAAGATGCATATTTATGTTTAAAAGCAGTGGTTCTGAATGTGTCCCAAGGGTCAGAATGTGATCAAAGTTGCTGTTTATAATTTTAATATTAACAATCAATCACATGACTGCTTGTATAGCAGCTTTTAGGTCATTGCTTTGATTTTACAGTCTGCAGCATTACTGTTTTGGTTTACAGTCCACGCCCAACGCCAAACGGCAGACAGACAAAGTTAGCAACAAGCTGGTGAACACATTGGAACATTTAGCAGCTAAAGAGCCAGATATTTCCTTCAGGGGTTGGTAGAGACCAAACATAGTTAAAAAGAGAGCAAATATTGGACTTACTGTCAACAGGTGGCACAAACACAGCTTCAAATGAATGCTAATGTCACTCCCTATATCTGCTGAATGTGTAAACAGGCAGGTTTGCCACATTAACTTAAAACTTGATACTATATTAGTGTTTTCACAGCTTGTTGCTACTCCCACCAAGTGGCCAAGGCCTAGGTATTGCGGTTTAAAAAAAATTACAGCTAACATTCGAGATGGTTTAACTGCTCACATCTCAGGTTCCCATTTTATTTATAACCTGTAATTAGCGGTCTCAAAGCCAA
>NW_024040795.1:0-61793 GCF_014851395.1 Micropterus salmoides | reverse complement strand
CACCACCGGTCACTGAACAGATCTCTGCCTCATGCCAAAAACAACTGTCTCCACGTGCTGGCATGTAGAACTGTCTGCTCCCAGCGTTGTTCCAAAGATTCTATTCCTGTCATCATACGTATAGACCAGTAAACCGAAATGTGCACATCCACACAGAAAATGCACCAATTCCAGCACCCAGAACAAAACACACATTTCAAAATGGCTCTCTTCAATGTGAGATCACTTTGAGTAAGACTTTTATCTTAAATGATTTTTCTGTCTGCAAATCTAGATTTTATGTTTTAATGAATCCTGGTTGCAAATGAATGACTATAGCCAGCTAGCTGAACTGTGTCCGCTCAATATGATTGTTTGTCAACCGAGGGTCAGTGGTCGTTGTGGTGGGCTAGTGAGCGTGTATAGGAAAATTTTAAATGTATCAAGTACGCTGTGATTAATTTAACTCTTTGAAGTTCTCACTCTTAAAGTTGGAGGCTGCAACCTATCATATTGTTATAATTTATCACCCCCCAAAACTGCCTGGAGGATTTTTATCAGAACTTCCTGAATTTTATCTACTTTGGTTTTAAATTATGACAGAATTGTATTTTGGCGATTTTAATATTCATGTTGATGACCCCACCAATGTTAATGCAACTGACTTTTTAAATATGGCCACTTCTTTTAACTTCAAACAACATGTCAAAGGGCAAACACATAACCGTGGTCATACACTGGACTTGGTTTTTACCCTGGGTGTCAGCATTTCCTCTGTGGAATTAGTGGACATGACCATATCTGACCACAGATGTATTGCTTTTAGCTGCAATTCGCCTGTTACTCATGCCGCCTCATCAAGCTCTGTGTTCTCGCATCTTTAATGAACAAAGTGTTTCAAAGTTTTGCGCATTCTTTCAGAGCCAAAGCCAACACCTGTCTGATTCCAACACGACAATCTGGTCAATCACTTCATCATATCTGCTTGTCGTCACTAAATATTACTGCTCCTCTAAAGGTTAGGCCTACGTCTAAAGCTAGTAAGCAACCCTGGAAAGCTAGTAAGCAACCCTGGATAAATGACAGCATTTGCAGCCTCAGAAGGAAGAATGCAGGAAAGCAGAGCACAGATGGAAAAAATCCAGTCTCCAAGTCCATTACCCAGTCTGAAGGATTATTAATTAAATACAATAACTTGAGAACACACTATTTTTCTGAACTCATTACTACACATAAACACAATCCCAGGTTTCTGTTTAAGACTGTGGATCAGCTGGTAAACCCAACCCCTCATTGTGCCTCAGCTGGAAGTAATGATGACTGTGAATTGTTTTTATCTTATTTTACCAATAAGGTGGTGTCAATCAGAGCCTATATTACCCCCGTGGCCTCTTACTCAGAGGTTCCTCACCAGCAACAAGAGAGTTTTAACCAGTTTATCCCATCGACTTGTCTGAGCTTTTAAAAACAGTATCACAAATGAGAGTGTTCTCCAGCCCACTTGATGTAATACCTACAAAGTTTTTACTCTGTTTTCAACAGCTCCCTATCTACTGGTTGTGTCCCTGATATTTTAAAACGGCTTGCGTGAACCCACTTTTAAAGAAACCTGGTTTAGATCCCTCCCTCCCACAAAATTTTAGACCAATTTCAAAACTGCCTTTTATTGCAAAGCTTCTAAAAAGAAATGTGTCCAAACAGCTGCTCACTGTACTGGAAAATAACAAAATTTGAAAAGTTTCAATCTGGTTTCAGGAAGTACCACAGCACTGAGACTGCCCTGCTTAAAGTCACCAATGACCTTTTAATGTCTGCTGATGAAGGTATGTGCTCAGTCCTGGTACTCCTGGACCTTAGCGCTGCTTTAGACACCATTGATCACAACATCATGTTAGACAGACTGAGGCACTGGGTGGGGATCTCTGGTACTGCCCTAGAATGGTTTTCATCCTACCTGTCAAATAGGAAGTTTTGCGTGTCCGTAAACAACTATGTCTCTTCGTTCTGTCCAGTTAAATATGGTGTGCTTCAGGGGTTGGTCTTAGGACCCATTTTGTTTTCCTTGTATCTGCTTCCCCTTGGACATATTATCCATAAATATGGCATTTCTTTTCATATTTATGCTGATGACACCAAATATACTTGCCCGTCAGATCCACAGACCCTGGAATGCTGAGTTCACTTAACAACTGCCTTTGTGAAGTTAAAAAATGGATGTCAAATAATTTCCTCCAGCTGAACTCAGACAAAACAGAAATCCTGGTCATTGGGTCCCAGCAGATGGCAAATCAAATACTGTCATCTGATGGTTCCATAGTAAATCACAATAAGCCTGTGGCAAAGAACCTTGGTGTTTGGTTTGATAGTATTTAAATTTCGAGCAGCACACCACAAAGCTTGTTCAATCATGTTTTTATCAACTTAGAAATATAGCAAAAATTCGATCTATGTTAACTTTTAAGGACACCGAGACCATTTTACACACCTTCATCTCATCACGCCTGGATTATTGCAACAGCCTTTTCACCTGTTTAACCCAAAAATCTATTGATCGACTCCAGACTGTCCAGAACTCAGCTGCCAGGCTTTTAACCAGAACAAAGAAATATGACCACATTACTCCTATTTTAGCTTCATTACACTGGCTCCCAGTATGTTTTAGAATTGACTTTAAAATTCTATTGATCACTTTTAAAGCTCTTCATGGCCTCTCGCCTTGTTATATTTCTGTTTTTTTAGTCCCATACACACAGCACGTACCTTGAGATCCTCAGGCAGAGGTCTGTTGTCTGTCCAGAGTCTCGACTGAAAACTAAAGGGGACAGAGCGTTTGCTGTCAGGGCCCCGAGGCTCTGGAACAGCCTGCCCGAGGAAATCAGGTCAGCTGAGTCAGTGAACTCTTTTAAGTCCCTTCTTAAAACATACTTTTATAGGAGAGCCTTTCCCGATCTTATTTGACTTTATTTTATCCCTTTTATTTTATTCTATTTTACTAATTTTATATTTATCTTAAACGTGTATTTTAGTCTTTTCAATGTTTTCATGCTTGTATTGTTTTGTATTATTGTCTTTACACTTGTTAAAGCACTTTGTAACTTGTTTTTGAAAAGTGCTCTACAAATAAAGATTATTATTATTGGTCACTGGCTTTCTGTTCCCTCTGTGGATAGGCATCTTGATTTGTGGCTGTTTCTGTTATCTCTCTCAAACTCTACCAGCGGATGAGAAATAAAGAGAGAGTATGAGTGTTTGTCAGCGTAGTTCTTGAAGACCCTGGGGCTTTTTTGTCAATTTTATAGCAACCCTTTACAATCCCTTTAGTTAGGAAGGCTGGGCTACGTATGCAATGGGAATATGAGTGTGTTTGCCCTTGGTCTGGAAGAGATGCTAATATTTGGTGCTTTACCATGACTTTCTGTGTTTCTACTTGGGTTTTGAGCAGGGCAGGGTTATCATATGTGACATATTCTACAGTGTATCAGTCTCTGTCTCCTCCCTTCTCTGTCTCAGGCTGACCAGTTGATGTTTGCGATGCACTTTGTAAAAGGCATGTACCCTGAATTCTTCCAGGAGAGTGTGAGTATCTTTGTATATTTAGTATCTGCATTTTTAGGATTTCATTAATACTGATTTCGGAGACAAATTAAATATAGATAATTACAGCTTTGGACCTGAGAATTGTTTACTCTTTGCTGTAGGAATGGGATGTCTTCACTGGATCCATCGTAGGAGAAATGTTTAAGAAAGAAGTAAGAGTGCAGCTTTATTTCTGAGAATGAGAAAACACCATACTATTTCTGTCCTTGACTTACACCTCCCCTCTCTCGGCAGGAGTTCCCTTCTTGGATTGATCAGGAGAGACAAGGAGCAGTGGCCATTTTTAAAGTAAACACAGTGATATACACACTTACGTACACAAACAAATATGTACAGTACATTATTACATCATCCCCTGTATATGCAATGTGTGACAAAAGCTGAAAAATAACAGAATAATGCTTAATAATTAGTTTGACATTTGGATATTTTCTCCAAACAGTAGACAAAATGAATAGCTTAATGTGATTTAAAAAGAATGTAAGTATAGCAGTCCTTACTGAGCTTAACATCATTTCTTTCACCTTTTCAACTTGAACTATTCCTCTTTCACAGGCTACATTCCCAGCCCTCTACCAGTCCCTGTGTTTGAGTGATTTAGAACTGTGGCTGTCCTTCTCACAGAGCTCGCAGTGTGAACAGGAAATCCCATCCTCCATTGTCAAGAAGATTACTCCCTTCCAGCAGGTCAGTTTTCAATCAAATCAGCCAAATGGAACAACTTATCATTATTTATATTTAGTATATCAAAAGTAGGGGTACACTTATTTTTGTACCTCTGTTTTGTCGTGATTTAATTAAGTTCTGTTAGTCAAGTTATTTGGGCCCACACACAAGAAACTGAGAGTAGCTGGTAAGTTTCAATATTATAACACCAACACAGAAAACCTAGGCTCAAATGAACAGCATTACAGGCAAGAGTCCAAACACAGGTAATAAAGTCTGTAAACAGAAACCTAATCCCATGGGGAATAATCAACCACAGCATATCCAAAAACGGGCTGAGAACACACAGTGAGCACACGGAGACACTCGACAACGATGATAATGCAACAGGTAGTGGAGACTCAGACATTATATAAAGATTCACACAAGCAGGAAGGGGAACAAAACCGTTGGAACACATTAGGGTAACCGACCAGACAGGAAACAAGCTTGAGATAAACACCAGGAGCAGATGATCGCTACACTTAAACAGGAAACAGGACAAGACACTGGAACAATGACCAACTGACAGAACACAGACCAAAATCTAGAACATATTTGAACAAGCATGCACGCACACGGACCAAACAGACAGACATACACACCAGTACCAAAAATAGACAGGAAAAGCAGAACGAACACCATGACGAGAGTAAGTAACTATTTTAATTTATTTTGAAACATTTAAACATTCAACAGTGGCTCATTGACCGCAATTCTTATTGTAAAAGTTAAGGCAAATGTCAATAATACTCCATCATAAGACTCTGACCTGTTGATAATTCCTGAACGACTGCAGCATGCGCTACACAGTGCAGACAGAACGGACTAACTAGCACATGTGAAAGACCTTTGACCATATGCTGTAATTCTGTGTTCTCTACAACCTAGAACGGTTGCATACCTGCAGCAATAAACACCTTGGCATGGTCTGAATCTGTAGTGAGACTGCTTGGACGTTATGGGGAGAGGGACTTGCCTTTCAGTTTGCTTTTGTCTCGTTCCCCTAATTGACACTTTCGGTGATGCTGTCATAAATTGCATGTTTGCCGTGTTTCCACAGACATACTTGGCTTCAGTTGAACAATGTTATCATACAGTTTGACACTAATTCTTGTCAATTTTTGGTGTAATGAACCGGTAAACTGACACTACATGAGCTTGGCTAACCTGGCTAACCCGGCTAACCCAGCTAAGGAGATTAGCAAGCTACCGCTAGTATATGCAGCTGGTGCATATGGCTGAACAAAATTAATTACGGACAGCCTGCAATAGAAATTGCAGTATGGCCAAGTGTAATATCCAAATCGCATGAGCTGCAATTTTCTGATAAAAGTAAAACATCTCATACCACAACATACAATTATAAATGACGCATTGTGGTGCTACAGAGATGTCCCGGCCTACAAATCATATTAGACATTTCGTACACACCCCAACAAAAATCACATCATTGTTTTTATATATTTTTCAGTGAAAATGTGTGACTCATATCGCAATAAAAAAAACAAAAAATCTTGTTCAGCCATACTGGTGGACCGCCCCCAAAAAAAGGGAGATAGAGAGAGGGTGGGGGGAGCACTCAATATAATATCCACACAGAAATACAAACCGTAAAGGTAGTAGCGGTAGAGAAAATGAATGATGGTACTGATTAATATAGTAATAGTAATGATAATAATTATAGGACTAGACTCGCAACCACAGATCCAGACCCCACAGCTTCAGACCCAGAAGGGAAGGAGCGAAGTTAGTAACATGCATTAATGGGATAAGGTTGCATACAGATGGAAAGAGAGAGAGGAGGAGAGATGAGCTCAGTGCATCATGGGAAATCTCCCACCAGTCTAAGCCCATAGCAGCATAACTAAGGGATGGTTCAGGGCTCACCTGAGCCAGCCCTAACTATAAGCTTTATCAAAGAAGAAAGTCTAAAGCCTACTCTTAAATGTGGAGATGGTGTCTGCTCCCGAAACCAAACTTGAACCTGATTCCACAGGAAAGGAGCTTAATAATTGAAGCATAATACTACCAAACAGGATTTCTCCAAACATTGATAAGCGATATTATATAGTATATTATCATTAAGTTTATTTGAATGTAGGTCCTTTAAAACCTTAAATTTTCCCCTTACTTACTTTATTGATCCCCTCGGGGAATAAATTCATGAACTGAATAAAGACTTAGCTGATCTCATTTCAAAGCATGAACAAGACAGAAGCCCCTTGTCACTAAAGACAAGTATGCACACTTGACTGTCATGGGCTTACTTATTTACTTTGTTTATTGTCTTCTCAAAAATAAAAAAAAACAAAAACAAACCAGAACATCTCAAAGCCTCTGAATTTGAAAACTTATGTATCCAAGTTAACCTTTTTTTTCTTAAAAGCTGACTTTTTGGATATGTAACATTTCTATTTGATATGATTGGGATTGACCATCTGTCTAACACATTTTAATGGACACCTGGTCTTTGTTATCTAATGTATGTTTTTCTCTTTGGTCTCCCCAGCTGTTATTGGTTCAGGCAGTCAGACCAGACCGACTGCAGAGTGCCATGGCAGTATTTGCCACCCAGGCCTTGGGTAAGTGTTTCATTTTGGGGCATTTCATCGTTTTTATGATTTCAATACATGTTGCTAAGTAGACTGGAGTTAAACTTAGTACCGTTCTACTATGGTGGACCACAATACACATAAAAAAGCATTTATTATTCACACCGATTTTGATATTTGAGGATTTTATATGGGCTGATAATATCAGCACACCGATTTTCAGTCAGGTTCTATTCACAAAATATTCACTCTGCCCACTAGGCCCCTAGCCGCTCTGCAAATGGGTCCCATCTTCATTGATATTTACAAGGTTTTTCTTCTTTCCTTATTTTCTCCCCCTTGTCAGACCTAGACTCTAAAACTGAGTTTCACATTAAATATAGGCATGTATCACATCTTATGCACACCTTTAACGTGTATTACAGATTTTGAAGGTAAACAAAAGTATTAAGAGCTGTTTAAAACATTATTATTCTGAATATCTTCTGAATAATGAGCTGTAGACATCATAAATTGCTAGATTCTACTTTACCCCTTTTTGGTAAACTACTTCTCCCTCATTCTCCTATATGAAAAGATTTATTTATTTATTTTAAACCTGTCCTGCCCGGCAGCCTGGTATGAGTATGAGGAGCTGGATACCATATTGTGCCAGACAGATTTTTACTTTAACAAGAGAGTATTAATATACTCCTTTGTCTGTATTGTTATTTATTCAAATCTATTTGTCACCGGGCCAGACAGGGGACAGACATGGGGATGGGGAATAGAAACACCACATAAACACACAGCACAGAGAGAGGGCAACACCTGTAAGAGAACGGGGATGGGGGGTGGGGAGGAGAGAAACAAACAAACAAAAAACAACAAACAAACAAAAACAAAGAGACAACCAGCCGAACAGTAGCAATAAACAGCTGACATAGGAAGACAATTAAGAGAGAAGTGAAAACGAGAAAAATTTCAGGCAACATAAATAAACAACACAGCACTGCCGTGAGAACTGAAATAATAACAATTCATTTAAATAAGTGACTTCACTCCCAGACGAATCGCGTCGCGAACGCAGAAGACCCCGACCCGACCAGCAAACGCCAAAGACACCAGCCATCCAATTGACAACGCAATGCCGTCGGAAAGCAAAAGGCAGAACCCGCAGAAGAGTGGCACCTGGACCGACCGCGGCACGCAGACAACAGAGGCCAGTGCCACCCCGAACGGGCAACCAAACTGGCAAAATGCCACGCAATCATCAACATCAGCACGCAAGTGACGACCCCAACCCGCACACCACCCGCGCACAGTGAGACCCACTGGCCGGTAGCCCCGCTGCCAGGGAGTGTTAACGTGGGAAAACCAGGGCCAACCAGCCCAGCCGGAGGCTGCCCCCCCCCCCTCAATGTGCAGGCAGAGCCAGCAGCCCCCCCTTTCAACCACCCCCAAGGAAGGGGTCCAAAACCCACCACGACAACATGTGCCCCAGGGATTCCCGAATGCCCCCACAGTGAGAGAGGTGGCAGGGTGAAGCAGCGGGAGCCCCAGCCCTGCCGAAGAGGGCCCCATATGAAAATATTTCTGTTGTTTTTCCCAAGCATCTTCTGTCATCAAATTCCACTCAAGCAAAATATTCTCAGACAAAGCTTTTATTCCGGATTTCTGAGCCATACTTCAATCGTCAATGATGTGATTTTGTTTCGTGATAGTCCACTCTATCCTTTCTCTTTATGTGTCTTTTAGCCCTGTGAGAATGCCACTGTCCTTCAGTAAATGACACACACACACACACACACACACACACTTCTATGTCTGTTGTCTTTTCTCATTGTCTCTCTCTCCCACACTGACTTCTCACACACACACTCACACGATGATGTTGCTAGAGAGTGCTTAATGAGCCCGTGCATTCGGTCCAGATAATCCTAATGGTGTGTTGGATTCTGACTTCACTATCTGGGACACTGCTAATTTGTGTAAGGTGAAACCAATATGCAGGTGTTAATATGTGTATAAAACTAACTTTCCATTGTGTGTGTACTGTGTGACAAGACATGCTAATGTTTTTTCATGTTTATATAGGTTTTGCCTGTGTTAGCAGTGTAGCATTGCTTTGTTTGTGTGTTTGAGAATGTACATTCATCTGTCCATCAATGTCATCAGTTTTGTGTGTGTGTGTGTGGCGCTTTTGAGCTGCTCACAATCCAGTTAATTACTAATGCCGAAAGTAATTTTCCAGATAATTTTAGTAATTTTAGTTAAGTTAAAAAAGAAAAAAAAAATCTTTTTTAAAGTTTTCTACTGTGTTTAGATTTAGAAAATATACATAATAAAACCATATGAAACAAATTAATAACAACCCTATTCAACCCTAGTAGACGATTATGAAGATTTCCTTCCAGTATCATGACAAATACCATGATACAGAGCGAACAACGACACAGCAAGTAATGTAATTAACATTAGCTAAGTTGTGGGTTATCAAACTGTCACTACAGTTGCTGCTGCAAAGCTAAAATGCAGACAGGAGGAGACGGTCCCAGAGACAACACATTAGCTCCAGACAGCGACATTCACTGCTCTCCTGCTACTATAGCTAACATCACAACAACAGCATGTCTTGGCAAACTTGAAAGTAAGCTGAATGTCCGTGTACAAAGACCGGAGGTTTTTTTAAGTACACACACAGAACGGAAAGAGATTATGCGGATCATGAGGACATATTCACAGAATTTGACAAAAAGATGTGTATTGGATTAGATACACACCCCACCTTTAAGTTTCACTTTTAGTCTGTTCAGTTGTGCATTTTGAATACAAGGATACACTCTATTTCCATTAGTGTCTGGTCGTGCACCTGCTAAAATCAAATACACACGTGCATTTTAAAAAGCCTTACTTGATGTGTTAACCTTGGGGAAATCTACTGTATGTGCTTTGGACATCAGAATCTTTGTCATATGCACATTCATTAATGAATAAACAATAACTCAAGGCCAAACATTCCTCTCCCACCATACAACATAATTTACATTGTGCTGTTCCAGGGGTTTTCGACAAGTCTGATGATACCTGATGATGATGCTACATGGAAAGTTCGGGATCCCCAAGTTATTTAAATTTCAACCTGACAGGGGAATTATTATGTAGACCATTTTTCATGCCAATCTATCAAATAGTTGTTAAGACATTTCACTCAAACATACAAATGTACTTGTACCATGTACCTCATGGTAGCGCTGGAGAGAAGGTCAGGGTATACCAAAGTACAATACATTGTCTGTAAACCATGAATGTCGGTACAAAATGTCATGGCAGATATTTCAATCTAGAACAAAGTGGTGGATTGACCAACCGAAAGACTGACGTTGCCATCCATTGAGCAATGCCCCTAGTGTGGCTAAAAATAAATACTACAGATTCTCTGTCTTGTGCACCCCTTTAATTGCCATAATTACTAAATCGGTAGCGGTAAAGTGGGGATTTAAAAGCAACGTATGGTGACACCAAATGATTGACATAAAGGTTTCAGTCACCCTTATATTATTAATTTCATGACCCAGGAAAGAGACAGTTTTATACAAAATGCTGTAAACTGTTACAGTAATGTGTTTGTCAGCTTGATGTTGAACTAATCCATCCTCTTTGCATGACAAATTTACATTGACTGCATTTAGCCAATGTGATGTGTCGGCTTTATCTTGCCTGCTGGCTTTTCAATAACTATCTTTGTATCTTTTACCAGAGAGGCTCAGCAATGTCAGCATAGCTACATTTACTGGATGGCAGCAAAAATGGTTAGTGAGGTAGACAGAATATTATAAATGAGATTGTTGCCACATTGGTTAGACCATAGTAATTAACGTTACTGTACTGAATGGATATGGAATTTTGTTGAGACACGATAATCCTAATCTAACCAGAATTATAAACAATATGATAGTATGAGAAACATACAGAACAGGAGATAAAGCACATAAAATGAAAACAACGTATGAAATAACCTGCTTTTTTCTGTCTTCTGTATTAATTCCATGCAATATTGCAGTTTACCTTGTCATTACAGTTGCCATTGTTTATTTCAGCAAAGCTAAAAACCATTACATAATTTCTTGCAGGCTAAAACCAACACTTTGACATAATACTGGTACTCAGGATAGTAATATGGATCACGTTAGCTGGTGAAGTATTGTGGCAAGCCATAACGTTACAATTACAGTATTTTGCACCGGATAACTTTAGCAAGTGGTCTGCATTAGCCAGCAAGCTAACATTATCCAACTTCAGCCAACTAAAAATCACAGTAATTGCAGTAATGTCACTTTATTGTACCAATTGAATGAAATCTAACTTTATTTTTTATATTAAGTTTAGTTTTTATATTTAGTTAAATTTTATATCCAAAACAAAGTGGCCTCATGGGCTTAATAATTTTTTTTGCTGTTTATCCTTACGTGGAGTTTGTGTTGGGGTCTCTGTTGTGAGGTGGTTATTTTTTGGTGTTAGCCGACTCCATGTCATTATCTGCCCTGTTGCCGCTGTGTATAGAGTTCAAAATCAGTGGGCAAGAGGCTCAGGACCACACATGAACATCACTGCTGATGTAAACCAATGGATTAAGCAGAAAATTAATTGGTTTACAGGCTGTCAGAGGTAACCGAGAAAGCCAGTGAATGGTTTGTTTTTTTGTGAGGTTACAACCCATTCACAAATAGGCAGTAAAAAAGTCAATAATTTCATTAATAAACAACATATAGCCCCTTTAAACAGGCAACTTTTTTATTTTTACGCGTCACGATTAAATAATTGTGGATTGTGATTCAGATGAGTTGTCACAGTTGCAACTGCAGAGTAACTGGATTTTGTTAAACGTCTTCCTACACGTATTCTCACATATTAATAACCATTCAACATGACAGTGAATTCTTGACCTCGGAAATGATCATTGAAAAAAAAATTCTAACTAGGGGTGTACGATATTGACAAAATGTGATGTTAATCAGGAATATCGCGATAACAATATTAATTTTCGTTAAAAAAGTTTCCCCTTTGGTCTCCATCATTTCATTGGCTCCCTGAGCCACACTATCTTCTTACTTTTCTGACCTTTCTTTTCTTTCACTCATCTGACTTGCTCGCTTTTCTTTTTTTCTGACTTAAACTCACCTTCTTACACCACTTAAATTGTCCATTTGTTTTGACAGCATGCAGTTTGTGTCTCCACTATTCTATATTGTTGCAAGGTGATCCAGTTACACCTGATCCAAACAACTGTGATTCTTACAAAAACAGCAATTTTCTTGTGAATGTTTTTCATAGATTGAGTTGAATCATCATGCAAATCTACTGGTATCCTGCGTGTAATCTGTGCCATTGGGTTGTCCTTTGGTTATAAAACACCTACCCCGTGTGAGGCTTGAACTCATGACCTTCAGATTATGACACTGACGCACTGCCTACTGCGCCAACACATCACTGATGCGCTACTCAATAACAACAATGTATCTGCACAGCAAATGCTCACATGAAGGCTACAATTAACTTTAGATACTTTTATGTCCTGACCCAATACTGAGGCAATGTCAAAAGAGTGGGAGCCAAGGTTGAGGCAAACACAAGACTAAGAACATAACTATAACAAAGAAATAATAATACAGTGTATGTGGTAGTCTGTTTTGTCAGTGTGTGAACATATGTGTGCATGGGTGTGTAAAGTATGGTGTCCGAGATTTATGTTGGATAGCGTTAAAGAAACAACGGTAAATGGGACTGATGCTGGACTGAGCACAGCTCTGTGGCAATCACAGATGCTCAACCTGTAATGTGATACAGCTTCACAAGAGAAGTGCTGCTTTTGTAAGAATCACAGTTGTCTGCATCAGGTGTATTTTGTTTCATAGATTGACGAGATACCTTTTACCAATATGGCGGCACTATTTATCCTGCCCACTGTGTTGTCATTTGGTTTTAAAACACCTGCCCCGTGTGAGGCTTGAACTCACGACCTTCAGATTATGAGACTGACGCGCTGCCTACTGCGCCATCGAGACCTGAAAAACAGTGCATTCTGATATTCAGCTGTGACCATGCAGTTAGAGCTCTTCTCACAGACTAAAAGGTGAGCCATAACCCTTCAGCTGGACAGTTCAGTCTTGACCTCTGAAACAATAATTGACAAAACAGTCTTAACAAAATGTCCGTCTATTTGCTTGTTCCGGAGCTTTCCGCTATATCACACAGTCTTCGTAGTTGGATGCAATTGCTCAGTTGACATGGAACTGAGCACGTTTAAACTTTGCGTTTTTCCAAACATTTTGAAATTTCTCTTCCCTGTTAGCTTAAGAGTTTACAGTTCACCGTCACGCTGGTGGTGACTGAAGGTCGTGACTGATGCGCTGCTCAATAACAACAATGTATCTGCACAGCAAATGCTCACATAAAGGCTACAATTAACTTTAGATACTTTTATGTCCTGACCCAATACTGAGGCAATGTCAAAAGAGTGGGAGCCAAGGTTGAGGCAAACACAAGACTAAGAACATAACTATAACAAAGAAATAATAATACAGTGTATGTGGTAGTCTGTTTTGTCAGTGTGTGAACATATGTGTGCATGGGTGTGTAAAGTATGGTGTCCGAGATTTATGTTGGATAGTGTTAAAGAAACAACGGTAAATGGGACTGTGAACAGCGTAAGAACATCTAAGCTGAGTCAGAGCGATGCGGGACTTCTTTGCATATCGCTATATCACACAGTCTTCGTAGTTGGATGCAATTGCTCAGTTGACATGGAACTGAGCACGTTTGTGTATTTTTTTTCATAGATTCACACAGTCTTCGTAGTTGGACAGTTCAGTCTTGACCTCTGAAACAATAATTGACAAAACAGTCTTAACAAAATGTCCGTCTATTTGCTTGTTCCGGAGCTTTCCGCTATATCACACAGTCTTCGTAGTTGGATGCAATTGCTCAGTTGACATGGAACTGAGCACGTTTAAACTTTGCGTTTTTCCAAACATTTTGAAATTTCTCTTCCCTGTTAGCTTAAGAGTTTACAGTTCACGGTCACGCTGGTGGTGACTGAAGGTCGTGACTGATGCGCTGCTCAATAACAACAATGTATCTGCACACCAAATGCTCACATAAAGGCTACAATTAACTTTAGATACTTTTATGTCCTGACCCAATACTGAGGCAATGTCAAAAGAGTGGGAGCCAAGGTTGAGGCAAACACAAGACTAAGAACATAACTATAACAAAGAAATAATAATACAGTGTATGTGGTAGTCTGTTTTGTCAGTGTGTGAACATATGTGTGCATGGGTGTGTAAAGTATGGTGTCCGAGATTTATGTTGGATAGCGTTAAAGAAACAACGGTAAATGGGACTGATGCTGGACTGAGCACAGCTCTGTGGCAATCACAGATGCTCAACCTGTAATGTGATACAGCTTCACAAGAGAAGTGCTGCTTTTGTAAGAATCACAGTTGTCTGCATCAGGTGTATTTTGTTTTATAGATTGACGAGATACCTTTTACCAATATGGCGGCACTATTTATCCTGCCCACTGTGTTGTCATTTGGTTTTAAAACACCTGCCCCGTGTGAGGCTTGAACTCACGACCTTCAGATTATGAGACTGACGCGCTGCCTACTGCGCCAACGAGGCCTGAAAAACAGTGCATTCTGATATTCAGCTGTGACCATGCAGTTAGAGCTCTTCTCACAGACTAAAAGGTGAGCCATAACCCTTCAGCTGGACAGTTCAGTCTTGACCTCTGAAACAATAATTGACAAAACAGTCTTAACAAAACGTCCATCTATTTGCTTGTTCCGGAGCTTTCCGCTATATCACACAGTCTTCGTAGTTGGATGCAATTGCTCAGTTGACATGGAACTGAGCACGTTTGTGTATTTTTTTTCATAGATTCACACAGTCTTCGTAGTTGGACAGTTCAGTCTTGACCTCTGAAACAATAATTGACAAAACAGTCTTAACAAAATGTCCGTCTATTTGCTTGTTCCGGAGCTTTCCGCTATATCACACAGTCTTCGTAGTTGGATGCAATTGCTCAGTTGACATGGAACTGAGCACGTTTAAACTTTGCGTTTTTCCAAACATTTTGAAATTTCTCTTCCCTGTTAGCTTAAGAGTTTACAGTTCACGTCACGCTGGTGGTGACTGAAGGTCGTGACTGATGCGCTGCTCAATAACAACAATGTATCTGCACACCAAATGCTCACATAAAGGCTACAATTAACTTTAGATACTTTTATGTCCTGACCCAATACTGAGGCAATGTCAAAAGAGTGGGAGCCAAGGTTGAGGCAAACACAAGACTAAGAACATAACTATAACAAAGAAATAATAATACAGTGTATGTGGTAGTCTGTTTTGTCAGTGTGTGAACATATGTGTGCATGGGTGTGTAAAGTATGGTGTCCGAGATTTATGTTGGATAGTGTTAAAGAAACAACGGTAAATGGGACTGTGAACAGCGTAAGAACATCTAAGCTGAGTCAGAGCGATGCGGGACTTCTTTGCATATCGCTATATCACACAGTCTTCGTAGTTGGATGCAATTGCTCAGTTGACATGGAACTGAGCACGTTTGTGTATTTTTTTTCATAGATTCACACAGTCTTCGTAGTTGGACAGTTCAGTCTTGACCTCTGAAACAATAATTGACAAAACAGTCTTAACAAAATGTCCGTCTATTTGCTTGTTCCGGAGCTTTCCGCTATATCACACAGTCTTCGTAGTTGGATGCAATTGCTCAGTTGACATGGAACTGAGCACGTTTAAACTTTGCGTTTTTCCAAACATTTTGAAATTTCTCTTCCCTGTTAGCTTAAGAGTTTACAGTTCACCGTCACGCTGGTGGTGACTGAAGGTCGTGACTGATGCGCTGCTCAATAACAACAATGTATCTGCACAGCAAATGCTCACATAAAGGCTACAATTAACTTTAGATACTTTTATGTCCTGACCCAATACTGAGGCAATGTCAAAAGAGTGGGAGCCAAGGTTGAGGCAAACACAAGACTAAGAACATAACTATAACAAAGAAATAATAATACAGTGTATGTGGTAGTCTGTTTTGTCAGTGTGTGAACATATGTGTGCATGGGTGTGTAAAGTATGGTGTCCGAGATTTATGTTGGATAGTGTTAAAGAAACAACGGTAAATGGGACTGATGGTGGACTGAGCACAGCTCTGTGGCAATCACAGATGCTCAACCTGTAATGTGATACAGCTTCACAAGAGAAGTGCTGCTTTTGTAAGAATCACAGTTGTCTGCATCAGGTGTATTTTTTTTTCATAGATTGACAAGATACCTTTTACCAATATGGCGGCACTATTTATCCTGCCCACTGTGTTGTCATTTGGTTTTAAAACACCTGCCCCGTGTGAGGCTTGAACTCACGACCTTCAGATTATGAGACTGACGCGCTGCCTACTGCGCCAACGAGGCCTGAAAAACAGTGCATTCTGATATTCAGCTGTGACCATGCAGTTAGAGCTCTTCTCACAGACTAAAAGGTGAGCCATAACCCTTCAGCTGGACAGTTCAGTCTTGACCTCTGAAACAATAATTGACAAAACAGTCTTAACAAAACGTCCATCTATTTGCTTGTTCCGGAGCTTTCCACTATATCACACAGTCTTCGTAGTTGGATGCAATTGCTCAGTTGACATGGAACTGAGCACGTTTGTGTATTTTTTTTCATAGATTCACACAGTCTTCATAGTTGGACAGTTCAGTCTTGACCTCTGAAACTATAATTGACAAAACAGTCTTAACAAAATGTCCGTCTATTTGCTTGTTCCGGAGCTTTCCGCTATATCACACAGTCTTCGTAGTTGGATGCAATTGCTCAGTTGACATGGAACTGAGCACGTTTAAACTTTGCGTTTTTCCAAACATTTTGAAATTTCTCTTCCCTGTTAGCTTAAGAGTTTACAGTTCACGGTCACGCTGGTGGTGACTGAAGGTCGTGACTGATGCGCTGCTAAATAACAACAATGTATCTGCACAGCAAATGCTCACATAAAGGCTACAATTAACTTTAGATACTTTTATGTCCTGACCCAATACTGAGGCAATGTCAAAAGAGTGGGAGCCAAGGTTGAAGCAAACACAAGACTAAGAACATAACTATAACAAAGAAATAATAATACAGTGTATGTGGTAGTCTGTTTTGTCAGTGTGTGAACATATGTGTGCATGGGTGTGTAAAGTATGGTGTCCGAGATTTATGTTGGATAGCGTTAAAGAAACAACGGTAAATGGGACTGATGGTGGACTGAGCACAGCTCTGTGGCAATCACAGATGCTCAACCTGTAATGTGATACAGCTTCACAAGAGAAGTGCTGCTTTTGTAAGAATCACAGTTGTCTGCATCAGGTGTATTTTGTTTTATAGATTGACGAGATACCTTTTACCAATATGGCGGCACTATTTATCCTGCCCACTGTGTTGTCATTTGGTTTTAAAACACCTGCCCCGTGTGAGGCTTGAACTCACGACCTTCAGATTATGAGACTGATGCGCTGCCTACTGCGCCAACGAGGCCTGAAAAACAGTGCATTCTGATATTCAGCTGTGACCATGCAGTTAGAGCTCTTCTCACAGACTAAAAGGTGAGCCATAACCCTTCAGCTGGACAGTTCAGTCTTGACCTCTGAAACAATAATTGACAAAACAGTCTTAACAAAACGTCCATCTATTTGCTTGTTCCGGAGCTTTCCGCTATATCACACAGTCTTCGTAGTTGGATGCAATTGCTCAGTTGACATGGAACTGAGCACGTTTGTGTATTTTTTTTCATAGATTCACACAGTCTTCGTAGTTGGACAGTTCAGTCTTGACCTCTGAAACAATAATTGACAAAACAGTCTTAACAAAATGTCCGTCTATTTGCTTGTTCCAGAGCTTTCCGCTATATCACACAGTCTTCGTAGTTGGATGCAATTGCTCAGTTGACATGGAACTGAGCACGTTTAAACTTTGCGTTTTTCCAAACATTTTGAAATTTCTCTTCCCTGTTAGCTTAAGAGTTTACAGTTCACGGTCACGCTGGTGGTGACTGAAGGTCGTGACTGATGCGCTGCTCAATAACAACAATGTATCTGCACAGCAAATGCTCACATAAAGGCTACAATTAACTTTAGATACTTTTATGTCCTGACCCAATACTGAGGCAATGTCAAAAGAGTGGGAGCCAAGGTTGAGGCAAACACAAGACTAAGAACATAACTATAACAAAGAAATAATAATACAGTGTATGTGGTAGTCTGTTTTGTCAGTGTGTGAACATATGTGTGCATGGGTGTGTAAAGTATGGTGTCCGAGATTTATGTTGGATAGTGTTAAAGAAACAACGGTAAATGGGACTGTGAACAGCGTAAGAACATCTAAGCTGAGTCAGAGCGATGCGGGACTTCTTTGCATATCGCTATATCACACAGTCTTCGTAGTTGGATGCAATTGCTCAGTTGACATGGAACTGAGCACGTTTGTGTATTTTTTTTCATAGATTCACACAGTCTTCGTAGTTGGACAGTTCAGTCTTGACCTCTGAAACAATAATTGACAAAACAGTCTTAACAAAATGTCCGTCTATTTGCTTGTTCCGGAGCTTTCCGCTATATCACACAGTCTTCGTAGTTGGATGCAATTGCTCAGTTGACATGGAACTGAGCACGTTTAAACTTTGCGTTTTTCCAAACATTTTGAAATTTCTCTTCCCTGTTAGCTTAAGAGTTTACAGTTCACCGTCACGCTGGTGGTGACTGAAGGTCGTGACTGATGCGCTGCTCAATAACAACAATGTATCTGCACAGCAAATGCTCACATAAAGGCTACAATTAACTTTAGATACTTTTATAAATAATAATACAGTGTATGTGGTAGTCTGTTTTGTCAGTGTGTGAACATATGTGTGCATGGGTGTGTAAAGTATGGTGTCCGAGATTTATGTTGGATAGTGTTAAAGAAACAACGGTAAATGGGACTGATGGTGGACTGAGCACAGCTCTGTGGCAATCACAGATGCTCAACCTGTAATGTGATACAGCTTCACAAGAGAAGTGCTGCTTTTGTAAGAATCACAGTTGTCTGCATCAGGTGTATTTTTTTTTCATAGATTGACGAGATACCTTTTACCAATATGGCGGCACTATTTATCCTGCCCACTGTGTTGTCATTTGGTTTTAAAACACCTGCCCCGTGTGAGGCTTGAACTCACGACCTTCAGATTATGAGACTGACGCGCTGCCTACTGCGCCAACGAGGCCTGAAAAACAGTGCATTCTGATATTCAGCTGTGACCATGCAGTTAGAGCTCTTCTCACAGACTAAAAGGTGAGCCATAACCCTTCAGCTGGACAGTTCAGTCTTGACCTCTGAAACAATAATTGACAAAACAGTCTTAACAAAACGTCCATCTATTTGCTTGTTCCGGAGCTTTCCGCTATATCACACAGTCTTCGTAGTTGGATGCAATTGCTCAGTTGACATGGAACTGAGCACGTTTGTGTATTTTTTTTCATAGATTCACACAGTCTTCATAGTTGGACAGTTCAGTCTTGACCTCTGAAACAATAATTGACAAAACAGTCTTAACAAAATGTCCGTCTATTTGCTTGTTCCGGAGCTTTCCGCTATATCACACAGTCTTCGTAGTTGGATGCAATTGCTCAGTTGACATGGAACTGAGCACGTTTAAACTTTGCGTTTTTCCAAACATTTTGAAATTTCTCTTCCCTGTTAGCTTAAGAGTTTACAGTTCACGGTCACGCTGGTGGTGACTGAAGGTCGTGACTGATGCGCTGCTCAATAACAACAATGTATCTGCACAGCAAATGCTCACATAAAGGCTACAATTAACTTTAGATACTTTTATGTCCTGACCCAATACTGAGGCAATGTCAAAAGAGTGGGAGCCAAGGTTGAGGCAAACACAAGACTAAGAACATAACTATAACAAAGAAATAATAATACAGTGTATGTGGTAGTCTGTTTTGTCAGTGTGTGAACATATGTGTGCATGGGTGTGTAAAGTATGGTGTCCGAGATTTATGTTGGATAGTGTTAAAGAAACAACGGTAAATGGGACTGTGAACAGCGTAAGAACATCTAAGCTGAGTCAGAGCGATGCGGGACTTCTTTGCATATCGCTATATCACACAGTCTTCGTAGTTGGATGCAATTGCTCAGTTGACATGGAACTGAGCACGTTTGTGTATTTTTTTCATAGATTCACACAGTCTTCGTAGTTGGACAGTTCAGTCTTGACCTCTGAAACAATAATTGACAAAACAGTCTTAACAAAATGTCCGTCTATTTGCTTGTTCCGGAGCTTTCCGCTATATCACACAGTCTTCGTAGTTGGATGCAATTGCTCAGTTGACATGGAACTGAGCACGTTTAAACTTTGCGTTTTTCCAAACATTTTGAAATTTCTCTTCCCTGTTAGCTTAAGAGTTTACAGTTCACCGTCACGCTGGTGGTGACTGAAGGTCGTGACTGATGCGCTGCTCAATAACAACAATGTATCTGCACAGCAAATGCTCACATAAAGGCTACAATTAACTTTAGATACTTTTATGTCCTGACCCAATACTGAGGCAATGTCAAAAGAGTGGGAGCCAAGGTTGAGGCAAACACAAGACTAAGAACATAACTATAACAAAGAAATAATAATACAGTGTATGTGGTAGTCTGTTTTGTCAGTGTGTGAACATATGTGTGCATGGGTGTGTAAAGTATGGTGTCCGAGATTTATGTTGGATAGTGTTAAAGAAACAACGGTAAATGGGACTGATGGTGGACTGAGCACAGCTCTGTGGCAATCACAGATGCTCAACCTGTAATGTGATACAGCTTCACAAGAGAAGTGCTGCTTTTGTAAGAATCACAGTTGTCTGCATCAGGTGTATTTTTTTTTCATAGATTGACAAGATACCTTTTACCAATATGGCGGCACTATTTATCCTGCCCACTGTGTTGTCATTTGGTTTTAAAACACCTGCCCCGTGTGAGGCTTGAACTCACGACCTTCAGATTATGAGACTGACGCGCTGCCTACTGCGCCAACGAGGCCTGAAAAACAGTGCATTCTGATATTCAGCTGTGACCATGCAGTTAGAGCTCTTCTCACAGACTAAAAGGTGAGCCATAACCCTTCAGCTGGACAGTTCAGTCTTGACCTCTGAAACAATAATTGACAAAACAGTCTTAACAAAACGTCCATCTATTTGCTTGTTCCGGAGCTTTCCACTATATCACACAGTCTTCGTAGTTGGATGCAATTGCTCAGTTGACATGGAACTGAGCACGTTTGTGTATTTTTTTTCATAGATTCACACAGTCTTCATAGTTGGACAGTTCAGTCTTGACCTCTGAAACTATAATTGACAAAACAGTCTTAACAAAATGTCCGTCTATTTGCTTGTTCCGGAGCTTTCCGCTATATCACACAGTCTTCGTAGTTGGATGCAATTGCTCAGTTGACATGGAACTGAGCACGTTTAAACTTTGCGTTTTTCCAAACATTTTGAAATTTCTCTTCCCTGTTAGCTTAAGAGTTTACAGTTCACGGTCACGCTGGTGGTGACTGAAGGTCGTGACTGATGCGCTGCTAATAACAACAATGTATCTGCACAGCAAATGCTCACATAAAGGCTACAATTAACTTTAGATACTTTTATGTCCTGACCCAATACTGAGGCAATGTCAAAAGAGTGGGAGCCAAGGTTGAGCAAACACAAGACTAAGAACATAACTATAACAAAGAAATAATAATACAGTGTATGTGGTAGTCTGTTTTGTCAGTGTGTGAACATATGTGTGCATGGGTGTGTAAAGTATGGTGTCCGAGATTTATGTTGGATAGCGTTAAAGAAACAACGGTAAATGGGACTGATGGTGGACTGAGCACAGCTCTGTGGCAATCACAGATGCTCAACCTGTAATGTGATACAGCTTCACAAGAGAAGTGCTGCTTTTGTAAGAATCACAGTTGTCTGCATCAGGTGTATTTTGTTTTATAGATTGACGAGATACCTTTTACCAATATGGCGGCACTATTTATCCTGCCCACTGTGTTGTCATTTGGTTTTAAAACACCTGCCCCGTGTGAGGCTTGAACTCACGACCTTCAGATTATGAGACTGACGCGCTGCCTACTGCACCAACGAGGCCTGAAAAACAGTGCATTCTGATATTCAGCTGTGACCATGCAGTTAGAGCTCTTCTCACAGACTAAAAGGTGAGCCATAACCCTTCAGCTGGACAGTTCAGTCTTGACCTCTGAAACAATAATTGACAAAACAGTCTAATCAAAACGTCCATCTATTTGCTTGTTCCGGAGCTTTCCGCTATATCACACAGTCTTCGTAGTTGGATGCAATTGCTCAGTTGACATGGAACTGAGCACGTTTGTGTATTTTTTTCATAGATTCACACAGTCTTCGTAGTTGGACAGTTCAGTCTTGACCTCTGAAACAATAATTGACAAAACAGTCTTAACAAAATGTCCGTCTATTTGCTTGTTCCGGAGCTTTCCGCTATATCACACAGTCTTCGTAGTTGGATGCAATTGCTCAGTTGACATGGAACTGAGCACGTTTAAACTTTGCGTTTTTCCAAACATTTTGAAATTTCTCTTCCCTGTTAGCTTAAGAGTTTACAGTTCACGGTCACGCTGGTGGTGACTGAAGGTCGTGACTGATGCGCTGCTCAATAACAACAATGTATCTGCACAGCAAATGCTCACATAAAGGCTACAATTAACTTTAGATACTTTTATGTCCTGACCCAATACTGAGGCAATGTCAAAAGAGTGGGAGCCAAGGTTGAGGCAAACACAAGACTAAGAACATAACTATAACAAAGAAATAATAATACAGTGTATGTGGTAGTCTGTTTTGTCAGTGTGTGAACATATGTGTGCATGGGTGTGTAAAGTATGGTGTCCGAGATTTATGTTGGATAGTGTTAAAGAAACAACGGTAAATGGGACTGATGCTGGACTGAGCACAGCTCTGTGGCAATCACAGATGCTCATCCTGTAATGTGATACAGCTTCACAAGAGAAGTGCTGCTTTTGTAAGAATCACAGTTGTCTGCATCAGGTGTATTTTGTTTCATAGATTGACGAGATACCTTTTACCAATATGGCGGCACTATTTATCCTGCCCACTGTGTTGTCATTTGGTTTTAAAACACCTGCCCCGTGTGAGGCTTGAACTCACGACCTTCAGATTATGAGACTGACGCGCTGCCTACTGCGCCAACGAGGCCTGAAAAACAGTGCATTCTGATATTCAGCTGTGACCATGCAGTTAGAGCTCTTCTCACAGACTAAAAGGTGAGCCATAACCCTTCAGCTGGACAGTTCAGTCTTGACCTCTGAAACAATAATTGACAAAACAGTCTTAACAAAACGTCCATCTATTTGCTTGTTCCGGAGCTTTCCGCTATATCACACAGTCTTCGTAGTTGGATGCAATTGCTCAGTTGACATGGAACTGAGCACGTTTGTGTATTTTTTTTTCATAGATTCACACAGTCTTCGTAGTTGGACAGTTCAGTCTTGACCTCTGAAACAATAATTGACAAAACAGTCTTAACAAAATGTCCGTCTATTTGCTTGTTCCGGAGCTTTCCGCTATATCACACAGTCTTCGTAGTTGGATGCAATTGCTCAGTTGACATGGAACTGAGCACGTTTAAACTTTGCGTTTTTCCAAACATTTTGAAATTTCTCTTCCCTGTTAGCTTAAGAGTTTACAGTTCACGGTCACGCTGGTGGTGACTGAAGGTCGTGACTGATGCGCTGCTCAATAACAACAATGTATCTGCACAGCAAATGCTCACATAAAGGCTACAATTAACTTTAGATACTTTTATGTCCTGACCCAATACTGAGGCAATGTCAAAAGAGTGGGAGCCAAGGTTGAGGCAAACACAAGACTAAGAACATAACTATAACAAAGAAATAATAATACAGTGTATGTGGTAGTCTGTTTTGTCAGTGTGTGAACATATGTGTGCATGGGTGTGTAAAGTATGGTGTCCGAGATTTATGTTGGATAGCGTTAAAGAAACAACGGTAAATGGGACTGATGCTGGACTGAGCACAGCTCTGTGGCAATCACAGATGCTCAACCTGTAATGTGATACAGCTTCACAAGAGAAGTGCTGCTTTTGTAAGAATCACAGTTGTCTGCATCAGGTGTATTTTGTTTTATAGATTGACGAGATACCTTTTACCAATATGGCGGCACTATTTATCCTGCCCACTGTGTTGTCATTTGGTTTTAAAACACCTGCCCCGTGTGAGGCTTGAACTCACGACCTTCAGATTATGAGACTGACGCGCTGCCTACTGCGCCAACGAGGCCTGAAAAACAGTGCATTCTGATATTCAGCTGTGACCATGCAGTTAGAGCTCTTCTCACAGACTAAAAGGTGAGCCATAACCCTTCAGCTGGACAGTTCAGTCTTGACCTCTGAAACAATAATTGACAAAACAGTCTTAACAAAACGTCCATCTATTTGCTTGTTCCGGAGCTTTCCGCTATATCACACAGTCTTCGTAGTTGGATGCAATTGCTCAGTTGACATGGAACTGAGCACGTTTGTGTATTTTTTTTCATAGATTCACACAGTCTTCGTAGTTGGACAGTTCAGTCTTGACCTCTGAAACAATAATTGACAAAACAGTCTTAACAAAATGTCCGTCTATTTGCTTGTTCCGGAGCTTTCCGCTATATCACACAGTCTTCGTAGTTGGATGCAATTGCTCAGTTGACATGGAACTGAGCACGTTTAAACTTTGCGTTTTTCCAAACATTTTGAAATTTCTCTTCCCTGTTAGCTTAAGAGTTTACAGTTCACGGTCACGCTGGTGGTGACTGAAGGTCGTGACTGATGCGCTGCTCAATAACAACAATGTATCTGCACAGCAAATGCTCACATAAAGGCTACAATTAACTTTAGATACTTTTATGTCCTGACCCAATACTGAGGCAATGTCAAAAGAGTGGGAGCCAAGGTTGAGGCAAACACAAGACTAAGAACATAACTATAACAAAGAAATAATAATACAGTGTATGTGGTAGTCTGTTTTGTCAGTGTGTGAACATATGTGTGCATGGGTGTGTAAAGTATGGTGTCCGAGATTTATGTTGGATAGTGTTAAAGAAACAACGGTAAATGGGACTGTGAACAGCGTAAGAACATCTAAGCTGAGTCAGAGCGATGCGGGACTTCTTTGCATATCGCTATATCACACAGTCTTCGTAGTTGGATGCAATTGCTCAGTTGACATGGAACTGAGCACGTTTGTGTATTTTTTTTCATAGATTCACACAGTCTTCGTAGTTGGACAGTTCAGTCTTGACCTCTGAAACAATAATTGACAAAACAGTCTTAACAAAATGTCCGTCTATTTGCTTGTTCCGGAGCTTTCCGCTATATCACACAGTCTTCGTAGTTGGATGCAATTGCTCAGTTGACATGGAACTGAGCACGTTTAAACTTTGCGTTTTTCCAAACATTTTGAAATTTCTCTTCCCTGTTAGCTTAAGAGTTTACAGTTCACCGTCACGCTGGTGGTGACTGAAGGTCGTGACTGATGCGCTGCTCAATAACAACAATGTATCTGCACAGCAAATGCTCACATAAAGGCTACAATTAACTTTAGATACTTTATAAATAATAATACAGTGTATGTGGTAGTCTGTTTTGTCAGTGTGTGAACATATGTGTGCATGGGTGTGTAAAGTATGGTGTCCGAGATTTATGTTGGATAGTGTTAAAGAAACAACGGTAAATGGGACTGATGGTGGACTGAGCACAGCTCTGTGGCAATCACAGATGCTCAACCTGTAATGTGATACAGCTTCACAAGAGAAGTGCTGCTTTTGTAAGAATCACAGTTGTCTGCATCAGGTGTATTTTTTTTTCATAGATTGACGAGATACCTTTTACCAATATGGCGGCACTATTTATCCTGCCCACTGTGTTGTCATTTGGTTTTAAAACACCTGCCCCGTGTGAGGCTTGAACTCACGACCTTCAGATTATGAGACTGACGCGCTGCCTACTGCGCCAACGAGGCCTGAAAAACAGTGCATTCTGATATTCAGCTGTGACCATGCAGTTAGAGCTCTTCTCACAGACTAAAAGGTGAGCCATAACCCTTCAGCTGGACAGTTCAGTCTTGACCTCTGAAACAATAATTGACAAAACAGTCTTAACAAAACGTCCATCTATTTGCTTGTTCCGGAGCTTTCCGCTATATCACACAGTCTTCGTAGTTGGATGCAATTGCTCAGTTGACATGGAACTGAGCACGTTTGTGTATTTTTTTTCATAGATTCACACAGTCTTCATAGTTGGACAGTTCAGTCTTGACCTCTGAAACAATAATTGACAAAACAGTCTTAACAAAATGTCCGTCTATTTGCTTGTTCCGGAGCTTTCCGCTATATCACACAGTCTTCGTAGTTGGATGCAATTGCTCAGTTGACATGGAACTGAGCACGTTTAAACTTTGCGTTTTTCCAAACATTTTGAAATTTCTCTTCCCTGTTAGCTTAAGAGTTTACAGTTCACGGTCACGCTGGTGGTGACTGAAGGTCGTGACTGATGCGCTGCTCAATAACAACAATGTATCTGCACAGCAAATGCTCACATAAAGGCTACAATTAACTTTAGATACTTTTATGTCCTGACCCAATACTGAGGCAATGTCAAAAGAGTGGGAGCCAAGGTTGAGGCAAACACAAGACTAAGAACATAACTATAACAAAGAAATAATAATACAGTGTATGTGGTAGTCTGTTTTGTCAGTGTGTGAACATATGTGTGCATGGGTGTGTAAAGTATGGTGTCCGAGATTTATGTTGGATAGTGTTAAAGAAACAACGGTAAATGGGACTGTGAACAGCGTAAGAACATCTAAGCTGAGTCAGAGCGATGCGGGACTTCTTTGCATATCGCTATATCACACAGTCTTCGTAGTTGGATGCAATTGCTCAGTTGACATGGAACTGAGCACGTTTGTGTATTTTTTTTCATAGATTCACACAGTCTTCGTAGTTGGACAGTTCAGTCTTGACCTCTGAAACAATAATTGACAAAACAGTCTTAACAAAATGTCCGTCTATTTGCTTGTTCCGGAGCTTTCCGCTATATCACACAGTCTTCGTAGTTGGATGCAATTGCTCAGTTGACATGGAACTGAGCACGTTTAAACTTTGCGTTTTTCCAAACATTTTGAAATTTCTCTTCCCTGTTAGCTTAAGAGTTTACAGTTCACGGTCACGCTGGTGGTGACTGAAGGTCGTGACTGATGCGCTGCTCAATAACAACAATGTATCTGCACAGCAATGCTCACATAAAGGCTACAATTAACTTTAGATACTTTTATGTCCTGACCCAATACTGAGGCAATGTCAAAAGAGTGGGAGCCAAGGTTGAGGCAAACACAAGACTAAGAACATAACTATAACAAAGAAATAATAATACAGTGTATGTGGTAGTCTGTTTTGTCAGTGTGTGAACATATGTGTGCATGGGTGTGTAAAGTATGGTGTCCGAGATTTATGTTGGATAGTGTTAAAGAAACAACGGTAAATGGGACTGTGAACAGCGTAAGAACATCTAAGCTGAGTCAGAGCGATGCGGGACTTCTTTGCATATCGCTATATCACACAGTCTTCGTAGTTGGATGCAATTGCTCAGTTGACATGGAACTGAGCACGTTTGTGTATTTTTTTTCATAGATTCACACAGTCTTCGTAGTTGGACAGTTCAGTCTTGACCTCTGAAACAATAATTGACAAAACAGTCTTAACAAAATGTCCGTCTATTTGCTTGTTCCGGAGCTTTCCGCTATATCACACAGTCTTCGTAGTTGGATGCAATTGCTCAGTTGACATGGAACTGAGCACGTTTAAACTTTGCGTTTTTCCAAACATTTTGAAATTTCTCTTCCCTGTTAGCTTAAGAGTTTACAGTTCACGGTCACGCTGGTGGTGACTGAAGGTCGTGACTGATGCGCTGCTCAATAACAACAATGTATCTGCACAGCAAATGCTCACATAAAGGCTACAATTAACTTTAGATACTTTTATGTCCTGACCCAATACTGAGGCAATGTCAAAAGAGTGGGAGCCAAGGTTGAGGCAAACACAAGACTAAGAACATAACTATAACAAAGAAATAATAATACAGTGTATGTGGTAGTCTGTTTTGTCAGTGTGTGAACATATGTGTGCATGGGTGTGTAAAGTATGGTGTCCGAGATTTATGTTGGATAGTGTTAAAGAAACAACGGTAAATGGGACTGTGAACAGCGTAAGAACATCTAAGCTGAGTCAGAGCGATGCGGGACTTCTTTGCATATCGCTATATCACACAGTCTTCGTAGTTGGATGCAATTGCTCAGTTGACATGGAACTGAGCACGTTTGTGTATTTTTTTTCATAGATTCACACAGTCTTCGTAGTTGGACAGTTCAGTCTTGACCTCTGAAACAATAATTGACAAAACAGTCTTAACAAAATGTCCGTCTATTTGCTTGTTCCGGAGCTTTCCGCTATATCACACAGTCTTCGTAGTTGGATGCAATTGCTCAGTTGACATGGAACTGAGCACGTTTAAACTTTGCGTTTTTCCAAACATTTTGAAATTTCTCTTCCCTGTTAGCTTAAGAGTTTACAGTTCACGGTCACGCTGGTGGTGACTGAAGGTCGTGACTGATGCGCTGCTCAATAACAACAATGTATCTGCACAGCAAATGCTCACATAAAGGCTACAATTAACTTTAGATACTTTTATGTCCTGACCCAATACTGAGGCAATGTCAAAAGAGTGGGAGCCAAGGTTGAGGCAAACACAAGACTAAGAACATAACTATAACAAAGAAATAATAATACAGTGTATGTGGTAGTCTGTTTTGTCAGTGTGTGAACATATGTGTGCATGGGTGTGTAAAGTATGGTGTCCGAGATTTATGTTGGATAGCGTTAAAGAAACAACGGTAAATGGGACTGATGGGGACTGAGCACAGCTCTGTGGCAATCACAGATGCTCAACCTGTAATGTGATACAGCTTCACAAGAGAAGTGCTGCTTTTGTAAGAATCACAGTTGTCTGCATCAGGTGTATTTTTTTTCATAGATTGACGAGATACCTTTTACCAATATGGCGGCACTATTTATCCTGCCCACTGTGTTGTCATTTGGTTTTAAAACACCTGCCCCGTGTGAGGCTTGAACTCACGACCTTCAGATTATGAGACTGACGCGCTGCCTACTGCGCCAACGAGGCCTGAAAAACAGTGCATTCTGATATTCAGCTGTGACCATGCAGTTAGAGCTCTTCTCACAGACTAAAAGGTGAGCCATAACCCTTCAGCTGGACAGTTCAGTCTTGACCTCTGAAACAATAATTGACAAAACAGTCTTAACAAAACGTCCATCTATTTGCTTGTTCCGGAGCTTTCCGCTATATCACACAGTCTTCGTAGTTGGATGCAATTGCTCAGTTGACATGGAACTGAGCACGTTTGTGTATTTTTTTTCATAGATTCACACAGTCTTCGTAGTTGGACAGTTCAGTCTTGACCTCTGAAACAATAATTGACAAAACAGTCTTAACAAAATGTCCGTCTATTTGCTTGTTCCGGAGCTTTCCGCTATATCACACAGTCTTCGTAGTTGGATGCAATTGCTCAGTTGACATGGAACTGAGCACGTTTAAACTTTGCGTTTTTCCAAACATTTTGAAATTTCTCTTCCCTGTTAGCTTAAGAGTTTACAGTTCACGGTCACGCTGGTGGTGACTGAAGGTCGTGACTGATGCGCTGCTCAATAACAACAATGTATCTGCACAGCAAATGCTCACATAAAGGCTACAATTAACTTTAGATACTTTTATGTCCTGACCCAATACTGAGGCAATGTCAAAAGAGTGGGAGCCAAGGTTGAGGCAAACACAAGACTAAGAACATAACTATAACAAAGAAATAATAATACAGTGTATGTGGTAGTCTGTTTTGTCAGTGTGTGAACATATGTGTGCATGGGTGTGTAAAGTATGGTGTCCGAGATTTATGTTGGATAGCGTTAAAGAAACAACGGTAAATGGGACTGATGGTGGACTGAGCACAGCTCTGTGGCAATCACAGATGCTCAACCTGTAATGTGATACAGCTTCACAAGAGAAGTGCTGCTTTTGTAAGAATCACAGTTGTCTGCATCAGGTGTATTTTTTTTTAGATTGACGAGATACCTTTTACCAATATGGCGGCACTATTTATCCTGCCCACTGTGTTGTCATTTGGTTTTAAAACACCTGCCCCGTGTGAGGCTTGAACTCACGACCTTCAGATTATGAGACTGACGCGCTGCCTACTGCGCCAACGAGGCCTGAAAAACAGTGCATTCTGATATTCAGCTGTGACCATGCAGTTAGAGCTCTTCTCACAGACTAAAAGGTGAGCCATAACCCTTCAGCTGGACAGTTCAGTCTTGACCTCTGAAACAATAATTGACAAAACAGTCTTAACAAAACGTCCATCTATTTGCTTGTTCCGGAGCTTTCCGCTATATCACACAGTCTTCGTAGTTGGATGCAATTGCTCAGTTGACATGGAACTGAGCACGTTTGTGTATTTTTTTTCATAGATTCACACAGTCTTCGTAGTTGGACAGTTCAGTCTTGACCTCTGAAACAATAATTGACAAAACAGTCTTAACAAAATGTCCGTCTATTTGCTTGTTCCGGAGCTTTCCGCTATATCACACAGTCTTCGTAGTTGGATGCAATTGCTCAGTTGACATGGAACTGAGCACGTTTAAACTTTGCGTTTTTCCAAACATTTTGAAATTTCTCTTCCCTGTTAGCTTAAGAGTTTACAGTTCACGGTCACGCTGGTGGTGACTGAAGGTCGTGACTGATGCGCTGCTCAATAACAACAATGTATCTGCACAGCAAATGCTCACATAAAGGCTACAATTAACTTTAGATACTTTTATGTCCTGACCCAATACTGAGGCAATGTCAAAAGAGTGGGAGCCAAGGTTGAGGCAAACACAAGACTAAGAACATAACTATAACAAAGAAATAATAATACAGTGTATGTGGTAGTCTGTTTTGTCAGTGTGTGAACATATGTGTGCATGGGTGTGTAAAGTATGGTGTCCGAGATTTATGTTGGATAGTGTTAAAGAAACAACGGTAAATGGGACTGTGAACAGCGTAAGAACATCTAAGCTGAGTCAGAGCGATGCGGGACTTCTTTGCATATCGCTATATCACACAGTCTTCGTAGTTGGATGCAATTGCTCAGTTGACATGGAACTGAGCACGTTTGTGTATTTTTTTCATAGATTCACACAGTCTTCGTAGTTGGACAGTTCAGTCTTGACCTCTGAAACAATAATTGACAAAACAGTCTTAACAAAATGTCCGTCTATTTGCTTGTTCCGGAGCTTTCCGCTATATCACACAGTCTTCGTAGTTGGATGCAATTGCTCAGTTGACATGGAACTGAGCACGTTTAAACTTTGCGTTTTTCCAAACATTTTGAAATTTCTCTTCCCTGTTAGCTTAAGAGTTTACAGTTCACCGTCACGCTGGTGGTGACTGAAGGTCGTGACTGATGCGCTGCTCAATAACAACAATGTATCTGCACAGCAAATGCTCACATAAAGGCTACAATTAACTTTAGATACTTTTATAAATAAGAATACAGTGTATGTGGTAGTCTGTTTTGTCAGTGTGTGAACATATGTGTGCATGGGTGTGTAAAGTATGGTGTCCGAGATTTATGTTGGATAGTGTTAAAGAAACAACGGTAAATGGGACTGATGGTGGACTGAGCACAGCTCTGTGGCAATCACAGATGCTCAACCTGTAATGTGATACAGCTTCACAAGAGAAGTGCTGCTTTTGTAAGAATCACAGTTGTCTGCATCAGGTGTATTTTTTTTCATAGATTGACGAGATACCTTTTACCAATATGGCGGCACTATTTATCCTGCCCACTGTGTTGTCATTGGTTTTAAAACACCTGCCCCGTGTGAGGCTTGAACTCACGACCTTCAGATTATGAGACTGACGCGCTGCCTACTGCGCCAACGAGGCCTGAAAAACAGTGCATTCTGATATTCAGCTGTGACCATGCAGTTAGAGCTTTCTCACAGACTAAAAGGTGAGCCAAACCCTTCAGCTGGACAGTTCAGTCTTGACCTCTGAAACAATAATTGACAAAACAGTCTTAACAAAACGTCCATCTATTTGCTTGTTCCGGAGCTTTCCGCTATATCACACAGTCTTCGTAGTTGGATGCAATTGCTCAGTTGACATGGAACTGAGCACGTTTGTGTATTTTTTTTCATAGATTCACACAGTCTTCGTAGTTGGACAGTTCAGTCTTGACCTCTGAAACAATAATTGACAAAACAGTCTTAACAAAATGTCCGTCTATTTGCTTGTTCCGGAGCTTTCCGCTATATCACACAGTCTTCGTAGTTGGATGCAATTGCTCAGTTGACATGGAACTGAGCACGTTTAAACTTTGCGTTTTTCCAAACATTTTGAAATTTCTCTTCCCTGTTAGCTTAAGAGTTTACAGTTCACGGTCACGCTGGTGGTGACTGAAGGTCGTGACTGATGCGCTGCTCAATAACAACAATGTATCTGCACAGCAATGCTCACATAAAGGCTACAATTAACTTTAGATACTTTTATGTCCTGACCCAATACTGAGGCAATGTCAAAAGAGTGGGAGCCAAGGTTGAGGCAAACACAAGACTAAGAACATAACTATAACAAAGAAATAATAATACAGTGTATGTGGTAGTCTGTTTTGTCAGTGTGTGAACATATGTGTGCATGGGTGTGTAAAGTATGGTGTCCGAGATTTATGTGGATAGCGTTAAAGAAACAACGGTAAATGGGACTGATGGTGGACTGAGCACAGCTCTGTGGCAATCACAGATGCTCAACCTGTAATGTGATACAGCTTCACAAGAGAAGTGCTGCTTTTGTAAGAATCACAGTTGTCTGCATCAGGTGTATTTTTTTATAGATTGACGAGATACCTTTTACCAATATGGCGGCACTATTTATCCTGCCCACTGTGTTGTCATTTGGTTTTAAAACACCTGCCCCGTGTGAGGCTTGAACTCACGACCTTCAGATTATGAGACTGACGCGCTGCCTACTGCGCCAACGAGGCCTGAAAAACAGTGCATTCTGATATTCAGCTGTGACCATGCAGTTAGAGCTCTTCTCACAGACTAAAAGGTGAGCCATAACCCTTCAGCTGGACAGTTCAGTCTTGACCTCTGAAACAATAATTGACAAAACAGTCTTAACAAAACGTCCATCTATTTGCTTGTTCCGGAGCTTTCCGCTATATCACACAGTCTTCGTAGTTGGATGCAATTGCTCAGTTGACATGGAACTGAGCACGTTTGTGTATTTTTTTTCATAGATTCACACAGTCTTCGTAGTTGGACAGTTCAGTCTTGACCTCTGAAACAATAATTGACAAAACAGTCTTAACAAAATGTCCGTCTATTTGCTTGTTCCGGAGCTTTCCGCTATATCACACAGTCTTCGTAGTTGGATGCAATTGCTCAGTTGACATGGAACTGAGCACGTTTAAACTTTGCGTTTTTCCAAACATTTTGAAATTTCTCTTCCCTGTTAGCTTAAGAGTTTACAGTTCACGGTCACGCTGGTGGTGACTGAAGGTCGTGACTGATGCTGCTCAATAACAACAATGTATCTGCACAGCAAATGCTCACATAAAGGCTACAATTAACTTTAGATACTTTATGTCCTGACCCAATACTGAGGCAATGTCAAAAGAGTGGGAGCCAAGGTTGAGGCAAACACAAGACTAAGAACATAACTATAACAAAGAAATAATAATACAGTGTATGTGGTAGTCTGTTTTGTCAGTGTGTGAACATATGTGTGCATGGGTGTGTAAAGTATGGTGTCCGAGATTTATGTTGGATAGTGTTAAAGAAACAACGGTAAATGGGACTGTGAACAGCGTAAGAACATCTAAGCTGAGTCAGAGCGATGCGGGACTTCTTTGCATATCGCTATATCACACAGTCTTCGTAGTTGGATGCAATTGCTCAGTTGACATGGAACTGAGCACGTTTGTGTATTTTTTTCATAGATTCACACAGTCTTCGTAGTTGGACAGTTCAGTCTTGACCTCTGAAACAATAATTGACAAAACAGTCTTAACAAAATGTCCGTCTATTTGCTTGTTCCGGAGCTTTCCGCTATATCACACAGTCTTCGTAGTTGGATGCAATTGCTCAGTTGACATGGAACTGAGCACGTTTAAACTTTGCGTTTTTCCAAACATTTTGAAATTTCTCTTCCCTGTTAGCTTAAGAGTTTACAGTTCACGTCACGTGGTGGTGACTGAAGGTCGTGACTGATGCGCTGCTCAATAACAACAATGTATCTGCACAGCAAATGCTCACATAAAGGCTACAATTAACTTTAGATACTTTTATAAATAATAATACAGTGATGTGGTAGTCTGTTTGTCAGTGTGTGAACATATGTGTGCATGGGTGTGTAAAGTATGGTGTCCGAGATTTATGTTGGATAGTGTTAAAGAAACAACGGTAAATGGGACTGATGGTGGACTGAGCACAGCTCTGTGGCAATCACAGATGCTCAACCTGTAATGTGATACAGCTTCACAAGAGAAGTGCTGCTTTTGTAAGAATCACAGTTGTGCATCAGGTGTATTTTTTTTTCATAGATTGACGAGATACCTTTTACCAATATGGCGGCACTATTTATCCTGCCCACTGTGTTGTCATTTGGTTTTAAAACACCTGCCCGTGTGAGGCTTGAACTCACGACCTTCAGATTATGAGACTGACGCGCTGCCTACTGCGCCAACGAGGCTGAAAACAGTGCATTCTGACATTCAGCTGTGACCATGCAGTTAGAGCTCTTCTCACAGACTAAAAGGTGAGCATAACCTTCAGCTGGACAGTCAGTCTTGACCTCTGAAACAATAATTGACAAAACAGTCTTAACAAAACGTCCATCTATTTGCTTGTTCCGGAGCTTTCCGCTATATCACACAGTCTTCGTAGTTGGATGCAATTGCTCAGTTGACATGGAACTGAGCACGTTTGTGTATTTTTTTTCATAGATTCACACAGTCTCATAGTTGGACAGTTCAGTTGACCTCTGAAACAATAATTGACAAACAGTCTTAACAAAATGTCCGTCTATTTGCTTGTTCCGGAGCTTTCCGCTATATCACACAGTCTTCGTAGTTGGATGCAATTGCTCAGTTGACATGGAACTGAGCACGTTTAAACTTTGCGTTTTCCAAACATTTTGAAATTTCTCTTCCCTGTTAGCTTAAGAGTTTACAGTTCACGTCACGCTGGTGGTGACTGAAGGTGTGACTGATGCGCTGCTCAATAACAACAATGTATCTGCACAGCAAATGCTCACATAAAGGCTACAATTAACTTTAGATACTTTTATGTCCTGACCCAATACTGAGGCAATGTCAAAAGAGGGAGCCAAGGTTGAGGAAAACACAAGACTAAGAACTAACTATAACAAAGAAATAATACAGTGTATGTGGTAGTCTGTTTTGTCAGTGTGTGAACATATGTGTGCATGGGTGTGTAAAGTATGGTGTCCGAGATTTATGTTGGATAGTGTTAAAGAAACAACGGTAAATGGGACTGATGTGGACTGAGCACAGCTCTGTGGCAATCACAGATGCTCAACCTGTAATGTGATACAGCTTCACAAGAGAAGTGCTGCTTTTGTAAGAATCACAGTTGTCTGCATCAGGTGTATTTTTTTTTCATAGATTGACGAGATACCTTTTACCAATATGGCGGCACTATTTATCCTGCCCACTGTTGTCATTTGGTTTTAAAACACCTGCCCCGTGTGAGGCTTGAACTCACGACCTTCAGATTATGAGACTGACGCGCTGCCTACTGCGCCAACGAGGCCTGAAAAACAGTGCATTCTGATATTCAGCTGTGACCATGCAGTTAGAGCTCTTCTCACAGACTAAAAGGTGAGCCAAACCCTTCAGCTGGACAGTTCAGTCTTGACCTCTGAAACAATAATTGACAAAACAGTCTTAACAAAACGTCCATCTATTTGCTTGTTCCGGAGCTTTCCGCTATATCACACAGTCTTCGTAGTTGGATGCAATTGCTCAGTTGACATGGAACTGAGCACGTTTGTGTATTTTTTTCATAGATTCACACAGTCTTCGTAGTTGGACAGTTCAGTCTTGACCTCTGAAACAATAATTGACAAACAGTCTTAACAAAATGTCCGTCTATTTGCTTGTTCCGGAGCTTTCCGCTATATCACACAGTCTTCGTAGTTGGATGCAATTGCTCAGTTGACATGGAACTGAGCACGTTTAAACTTTGCGTTTTTCCAAACATTTGAAATTTCTCTTCCCTGTTAGCTTAAGAGTTTACAGTTCACGGTCACGCTGGTGGTGACTGAAGGTCGTGACTGATGCGCTGCTCAATAACAACAATGTATCTGCACAGCAAATGCTCACATAAAGGCTACATTAACTTTAGATACTTTTATGTCCTGACCCAATACTGAGGCAATGTCAAAAGAGTGGAGCCAAGGTTGAGGCAAACACAAGACTAAGAACATAACTATAACAAAGAAATAATAATACAGTGTATGTGGTAGTCTGTTTTGTCAGTGTGTGAACATATGTGTGCATGGGTGTGTAAAGTATGGTGTCCGAGATTTATGTTGGATAGCGTTAAAGAAACAACGGTAAATGGGACTGATGGTGGACTGAGCACAGCTCTGTGGCAATCACAGATGCTCAACCTGTAATGTGATACAGCTTCACAAGAGAAGTGCTGCTTTTGTAAGAATCACAGTTGTCTGCATCAGGTGTTTTTTTTTTCATAGATTGACGAGATACCTTTTACCAATATGGCGGCACTATTTATCCTGCCCACTGTGTTGTCATTTGGTTTTAAAACACCTGCCCCGTGTGAGGCTTGAACTCACGACCTTCAGATTATGAGACTGACGCGCTGCCTACTGCGCCAACGAGGCCTGAAAAACAGTGCATTCTGATATTCAGCTGTGACCATGCAGTTAGAGCTCTTCTCACAGACTAAAAGGTGAGCCATAACCCTTCAGCTGGACAGTTCAGTCTTGACCTCTGAAACAATAATTGACAAACAGTCTTAACAAAACGTCCATCTATTTGCTTGTTCCGGAGCTTTCCGCTATATCACACAGTCTTCGTAGTTGGATGCAATTGCTCAGTTGACATGGAACTGAGCACGTTTGTGTATTTTTTTTCATAGATTCACACAGTCTTCGTAGTTGGACAGTTCAGTCTTGACCTCTGAAACAATAATTGACAAAACAGTCTTAACAAAATGTCCGTCTATTTGCTTGTTCCGGAGCTTTCCGCTATATCACACAGTCTTCGTAGTTGGATGCAATTGCTCAGTTGACATGGAACTGAGCACGTTTAAACTTTGCGTTTTTCCAAACATTTGAAATTTCTCTTCCCTGTTAGCTTAAGAGTTTACAGTTCACGGTCACGCTGGTGGTGACTGAAGGTCGTGACTGATGCGCTGCTCAATAACAACAATGTATCTGCACAGCAAATGCTCACATAAAGGCTACAATTAACTTTAGATACTTTTATGTCCTGACCCAATACTGAGGCAATGTCAAAAGAGTGGGAGCCAAGGTTGAGGCAAACACAGACTAAGAACATAACTATAACAAAGAATAATAATACAGTGTATGTGGTAGTCTGTTTTGTCAGTGTGTGAACATATGTGTGCATGGGTGTGTAAAGTATGGTGTCCGAGATTTATGTTGGATAGTGTTAAAGAAACAACGGTAAATGGGACTGATGGTGGACTGAGCACAGCTCTGTGGCAATCACAGATGCTCAACCTGTAATGTGATACAGCTTCACAAGAGAAGTGCTGCTTTTGTAAGAATCACAGTTGTCTGCATCAGGTGTATTTTTTTTTCATAGATTGACGAGATACCTTTTACCAATATGGCGGCACTATTTATCCTGCCCACTGTGTTGTCATTTGGTTTTAAAACACCTGCCCCGTGTGAGGCTTGAACTCACGACCTTCAGATTATGAGACTGACGCGCTGCCTACTGCGCCAACGAGGCCTGAAAAACAGTGCATTCTGATATTCAGCTGTGACCATGCAGTTAGAGCTCTTCTCACAGACTAAAAGGTGAGCCATAACCCTTCAGCTGGACAGTTCAGTCTTGACCTCTGAAACAATAATTGACAAAACAGTCTTAACAAAACGTCCATCTATTTGCTTGTTCCGGAGCTTTCCGCTATCACACAGTCTTCGTAGTTGGATGCAATTGCTCAGTTGACATGGAACTGAGCACGTTTGTGTATTTTTTTTCATAGATTCACACAGTCTTATAGTTGGACAGTTCAGTCTTGACCTCTGAAACAATAATTGACAAAACAGTCTTAACAAAATGTCCGTCTATTTGCTTGTTCCGGAGCTTTCCGCTATATCACACAGTCTTCGTAGTTGGATGCAATTGCTCAGTTGACATGGAACTGAGCACGTTTAAACTTTGCGTTTTTCCAAACATTTTGAAATTTCTCTTCCCTGTTAGCTTAAGAGTTTACAGTTCACGGTCACGCTGGTGGTGACTGAAGGTCGTGACTGATGCGCTGCTCAATAACAACAATGTATCTGCACAGCAAATGCTCACATAAAGGCTACAATTAACTTTAGATACTTTTATGTCCTGACCCAATACTGAGGCAATGTCAAAAGAGTGGGAGCCAAGGTTGAGGCAAACACAAGACTAAGAACATAACTATAACAAAGAAATAATAATACAGTGTATGTGGTAGTCTGTTTTGTCAGTGTGTGAACATATGTGTGCATGGGTGTGTAAAGTATGGTGTCCGAGATTTATGTTGGATAGTGTTAAAGAAACAACGGTAAATGGGACTGTGAACAGCGTAAGAACATCTAAGCTGAGTCAGAGCGATGCGGGACTTCTTTGCATATCGCTATATCACACAGTCTTCGTAGTTGGATGCAATTGCTCAGTTGACATGGAACTGAGACACGTTTGTTATTTTTTTATAGATTCACACAGTCTTCGTAGTTGGATGCAATTGCTCAGTTGACATGGAACTGAGCACGTTTAAACTTTGCGTTTTTCCAAACATTTTGAAATTTCTCTTCCCTGTTAGCTTAAGAGTTTACAGTTCACGGTCACGCTGGTGGTGACTGAAGGTCGTGACTGATGCGCTGCTCAATAACAACAATGTATCTGCACAGCAAATGCTCACATAAGGCTACAATTAACTTTAGATACTTTTATGTCCTGACCCAATACTGAGGCAATGTCAAAAGAGTGGGAGCCAAGGTTGAGGCAAACACAACACTAAGAACATAACTATAACAAAGAAATAATAATACAGTGTATGTGGTAGTCTGTTTTGTCAGTGTGTGAACATATGTGTGCATGGGTGTGTAAAGTATGGTGTCCGAGATTTATGTTGGATAGTGTTAAAGAAACAACGGTAAATGGGACTGTGAACAGCGTAAGAACATCTAAGCTGAGTCAGAGCGATGCGGGACTTCTTTGCATATCGCTATATCACACAGTCTTCGTAGTTGGATGCAATTGCTCAGTTGACATGGAACTGAGCACGTTTGTGTATTTTTTTCATAGATTCACACAGTCTTCGTAGTTGGACAGTTCAGTCTTGACCTCTGAAACAATAATTGACAAAACAGTCTTAACAAAATGTCCGTCTATTTGCTTGTTCCGGAGCTTTCCGCTATATCACACAGTCTTCGTAGTTGGATGCAATTGCTCAGTTGACATGGAACTGAGCACGTTTAAACTTTGCGTTTTTCCAAACATTTTGAAATTTCTCTTCCCTGTTAGCTTAAGAGTTTACAGTTCACGGTCACGCTGGTGGTGACTGAAGGTCGTGACTGATGCGCTGCTCAATAACAACAATGTATCTGCACAGCAAATGCTCACATAAAGGCTACAATTAACTTTAGATACTTTTATGTCCTGACCCAATACTGAGGCAATGTCAAAAGAGTGGGAGCCAAGGTTGAGGCAAACACAAGACTAAGAACATAACTATAACAAAGAAATAATAATACAGTGTATGTGGTAGTCTGTTTTGTCAGTGTGTGAACATATGTGTGCATGGGTGTGTAAAGTATGGTGTCCGAGATTTATGTTGGATAGTGTTAAAGAAACAACGGTAAATGGGACTGATGGTGGACTGAGCACAGCTCTGTGGCAATCACAGATGCTCAACCTGTAATGTGATACAGCTTCACAAGAGAAGTGCTGCTTTTGTAAGAATCACAGTTGTCTGCATCAGGTGTATTTTTTTTTCATAGATTGACGAGATACCTTTTACCAATATGGCGGCACTATTTATCCTGCCCACTGTGTTGTCATTTGGTTTTAAAACACCTGCCCCGTGTGAGGCTTGAACTCACGACCTTCAGATTATGAGACTGACGCGCTGCCTACTGCGCCAACGAGGCCTGAAAAACAGTGCATTCTGATATTCAGCTGTGACCATGCAGTTAGAGCTCTTCTCACAGACTAAAAGGTGAGCCATAACCCTTCAGCTGGACAGTTCAGTCTTGACCTCTGAAACAATAATTGACAAAACAGTCTTAACAAAACGTCCATCTATTTGCTTGTTCCGGAGCTTTCCGCTATATCACACAGTCTTCGTAGTTGGATGCAATTGCTCAGTTGACATGGAACTGAGCACGTTTGTGTATTTTTTTCATAGATTCACACAGTCTTCGTAGTTGGACAGTTCAGTCTTGACCTCTGAAACAATAATTGACAAAACAGTCTTAACAAAATGTCCGTCTATTTGCTTGTTCCGGAGCTTTCCGCTATATCACACAGTCTTCGTAGTTGGATGCAATTGCTCAGTTGACATGGAACTGAGCACGTTTAAACTTTGCGTTTTTCCAAACATTTGAAATTTCTCTTCCCTGTTAGCTTAAGAGTTTACAGTTCACGGTCACGCTGGTGGTGACTGAAGGTCGTGACTGATGCGCTGCTCAATAACAACAATGTATCTGCACAGCAAATGCTCACATAAAGGCTACAATTAACTTTAGATACTTTTATGTCCTGACCCAATACTGAGGCAATGTCAAAAGAGTGGGAGCCAAGGTTGAGGCAAACACAAGACTAAGAACATAACTATAACAAAGAATAATAATACAGTGTATGTGGTAGTCTGTTTTGTCAGTGTGTGAACATATGTGTGCATGGGTGTGTAAAGTATGGTGTCCGAGATTTATGTTGGATAGTGTTAAAGAAACAACGGTAAATGGGACTGTGAACAGCGTAAGAACATCTAAGCTGAGTCAGAGCGATGCGGGACTTCTTTGCATATCGCTATATCACACAGTCTTCGTAGTTGGATGCAATTGCTCAGTTGACATGGAACTGAGCACGTTTGTGTATTTTTTTCATAGATTCACACAGTCTTCGTAGTTGGACAGTTCAGTCTTGACCTCTGAAACAATAATTGACAAAACAGTCTTAACAAAATGTCCGTCTATTTGCTTGTTCCGGAGCTTTCCGCTATATCACACAGTCTTCGTAGTTGGATGCAATTGCTCAGTTGACATGGAACTGAGCACGTTTAAACTTTGCGTTTTTCCAAACATTTTGAAATTTCTCTTCCCTGTTAGCTTAAGAGTTTACAGTTCACGTCACGCTGGTGGTGACTGAAGGTCGTGACTGATGCGCTGCTCAATAACAACAATGTATCTGCACAGCAAATGCTCACATAAAGGCTACAATTAACTTTAGATACTTTTATGTCCTGACCCAATACTGAGGCAATGTCAAAAGAGTGGGAGCCAAGGTTGAGGCAAACACAAGACTAAGAACATAACTATAACAAAGAAATAATAATACAGTGTATGTGGTAGTCTGTTTTGTCAGTGTGTGAACATATGTGTGCATGGGTGTGTAAAGTATGGTGTCCGAGATTTATGTTGGATAGCGTTAAAGAAACAACGGTAAATGGGACTGATGGTGGACTGAGCACAGCTCTGTGGCAATCACAGATGCTCAACCTGTAATGTGATACAGCTTCACAAGAGAAGTGCTGCTTTTGTAAGAATCACAGTTGTCTGCATCAGGTGTATTTTTTTTTCATAGATTGACGAGATACCTTTTACCAATATGGCGGCACTATTTATCCTGCCCACTGTGTTGTCATTTGGTTTTAAAACACCTGCCCCGTGTGAGGCTTGAACTCACGACCTTCAGATTATGAGACTGACGCGCTGCCTACTGCGCCAACGAGGCCTGAAAAACAGTGCATTCTGATATTCAGCTGTGACCATGCAGTTAGAGCTCTTCTCACAGACTAAAAGGTGAGCCATAACCCTTCAGCTGGACAGTTCAGTCTTGACCTCTGAAACAATAATTGACAAAACAGTCTTAACAAAACGTCCATCTATTTGCTTGTTCCGGAGCTTTCCGCTATATCACACAGTCTTCGTAGTTGGATGCAATTGCTCAGTTGACATGGAACTGAGCACGTTTGTGTATTTTTTTTCATAGATTCACACAGTCTTCGTAGTTGGACAGTTCAGTCTTGACCTCTGAAACAATAATTGACAAAACAGTCTTAACAAAATGTCCGTCTATTTGCTTGTTCCGGAGCTTTCCGCTATATCACACAGTCTTCGTAGTTGGATGCAATTGCTCAGTTGACATGGAACTGAGCACGTTTAAACTTTGCGTTTTTCCAAACATTTTGAAATTTCTCTTCCCTGTTAGCTTAAGAGTTTACAGTTCACGGTCACGCTGGTGGTGACTGAAGGTCGTGACTGATGCGCTGCTCAATAACAACAATGTATCTGCACAGCAAATGCTCACATAAAGGCTACAATTAACTTTAGATACTTTTATGTCCTGACCCAATACTGAGGCAATGTCAAAAGAGTGGGAGCCAAGGTTGAGGCAAACACAACACTAAGAACATAACTATAACAAAGAAATAATAATACAGTGTATGTGGTAGTCTGTTTTGTCAGTGTGTGAACATATGTGTGCATGGGTGTGTAAAGTATGGTGTCCGAGATTTATGTTGGATAGTGTTAAAGAAACAACGGTAAATGGGACTGTGAACAGCGTAAGAACATCTAAGCTGAGTCAGAGCGATGCGGGACTTCTTTGCATATCGCTATATCACACAGTCTTCGTAGTTGGATGCAATTGCTCAGTTGACATGGAACTGAGCACGTTTGTGTATTTTTTTTCATAGATTCACACAGTCTTCGTAGTTGGACAGTTCAGTCTTGACCTCTGAAACAATAATTGACAAAACAGTCTTAACAAAATGTCCGTCTATTTGCTTGTTCCGGAGCTTTCCGCTATATCACACAGTCTTCGTTGTTGGATGCAATTGCTCAGTTGACATGGAACTGAGCACGTTTAAACTTGCGTTTTTCCAAACATTTTGAAATTTCTCTTCCCTGTTAGCTTAAGAGTTTACAGTTCACGGTCACGCTGGTGGTGACTGAAGGTCGTGACTGATGCGCTGCTCAATAACAACAATGTATCTGCACAGCAAATGCTCACATAAAGGCTACAATTAACTTTAGATACTTTTATGTCCTGACCCAATACTGAGGCAATGTCAAAAGAGTGGGAGCCAAGGTTGAGGCAAACACAAGACTAAGAACATAACTATAACAAAGAAATAATAATACAGTGTATGTGGTAGTCTGTTTTGTCAGTGTGTGAACATATGTGTGCATGGGTGTGTAAAGTATGGTGTCCGAGATTTATGTTGGATAGTGTTAAAGAAACAACGGTAAATGGGACTGATGGTGGACTGAGCACAGCTCTGTGGCAATCACAGATGCTCAACCTGTAATGTGATACAGCTTCACAAGAGAAGTGCTGCTTTTGTAAGAATCACAGTTGTCTGCATCAGGTGTATTTTTTTTTCATAGATTGACGAGATACCTTTTACCAATATGGCGGCACTATTTATCCTGCCCACTGTGTTGTCATTTGGTTTTAAAACACCTGCCCCGTGTGAGGCTTGAACTCACGACCTTCAGATTATGAGACTGACGCGCTGCCTACTGCGCCAACGAGGCCTGAAAAACAGTGCATTCTGATATTCAGCTGTGACCATGCAGTTAGAGCTCTTCTCACAGACTAAAAGGTGAGCCATAACCCTTCAGCTGGACAGTTCAGTCTTGACCTCTGAAACAATAATTGACAAAACAGTCTTAACAAAACGTCCATCTATTTGCTTGTTCCGGAGCTTTCCGCTATATCACACAGTCTTCGTAGTTGGATGCAATTGCTCAGTTGACATGGAACTGAGCACGTTTGTGTATTTTTTTTCATAGATTCACACAGTCTTCGTAGTTGGACAGTTCAGTCTTGACCTCTGAAACAATAATTGACAAAACAGTCTTAACAAAATGTCCGTCTATTTGCTTGTTCCGGAGCTTTCCGCTATATCACACAGTCTTCGTAGTTGGATGCAATTGCTCAGTTGACATGGAACTGAGCACGTTTAAACTTTGCGTTTTTCCAAACATTTTGAAATTTCTCTTCCCTGTTAGCTTAAGAGTTTACAGTTCACAGTCACGCTGGTGGTGACTGAAGGTCGTGACTGATGCGCTGCTCAATAACAACAATGTATCTGCACAGCAAATGCTCACATAAAGGCTACAATTAACTTTAGATACTTTTATGTCCTGACCCAATACTGAGGCAATGTCAAAAGAGTGGGAGCCAAGGTTGAGGCAAACACAAGACTAAGAACATAACTATAACAAAGAAATAATAATACAGTGTATGTGGTAGTCTGTTTTGTCAGTGTGTGAACATATGTGTGCATGGGTGTGTAAAGTATGGTGTCCGAGATTTATGTTGGATAGTGTTAAAGAAACAACGGTAAATGGGACTGATGGTGGACTGAGCACAGCTCTGTGGCAATCACAGATGCTCAACCTGTAATGTGATACAGCTTCACAAGAGAAGTGCTGCTTTTGTAAGAATCACAGTTGTCTGCATCAGGTGTATTTTTTTTCATAGATTGACGAGATACCTTTTACCAATATGGCGGCACTATTTATCCTGCCCACTGTGTTGTCATTTGGTTTTAAAACACCTGCCCCGTGTGAGGCTTGAACTCACGACCTTCAGATTATGAGACTGACGCGCTGCCTACTGCGCCAACGAGGCCTGAAAACAGTGCATTCTGATATTCAGCTGTGACCATGCAGTTAGAGCTCTTCTCACAGACTAAAAGGTGAGCGATAACCCTTCAGCTGGACAGTTCAGTCTTGACCTCTGAAACAATAATTGACAAAACAGTCTTAACAAAACGTCCATCTATTTGCTTGTTCCGGAGCTTTCCGCTATATCACACAGTCTTCGTAGTTGGATGCAATTGCTCAGTTGACATGGAACTGAGCACGTTTGTGTATTTTTTTCATAGATTCACACAGTCTTCGTAGTTGGACAGTTCAGTCTTGACCTCTGAAACAATAATTGACAAAACAGTCTTAACAAAATGTCCGTCTATTTGCTTGTTCCGGAGCTTTCCGCTATATCACACAGTCTTCGTAGTTGGATGCAATTGCTCAGTTGACATGGAACTGAGCACGTTTAAACTTTGCGTTTTTCCAAACATTTTGAAATTTCTCTTCCCTGTTAGCTTAAGAGTTTACAGTTCACGGTCACGCTGGTGGTGACTGAAGGTCGTGACTGATGCGCTGCTCAATAACAACAATGTATCTGCACAGCAAATGCTCACATAAAGGCTACAATTAACTTTAGATACTTTTATGTCCTGACCCAATACTGAGGCAATGTCAAAAGAGTGGGAGCCAAGGTTGAGGCAAACACAAGACTAAGAACATAACTATAACAAAGAAATAATAATACAGTGTATGTGGTAGTCTGTTTTGTCAGTGTGTGAACATATGTGTGCATGGGTGTGTAAAGTATGGTGTCCGAGATTTATGTTGGATAGTGTTAAAGAAACAACGGTAAATGGGACTGTGAACAGCGTAAGAACATCTAAGCTGAGTCAGAGCGATGCGGGACTTCTTTGCATATCGCTATATCACACAGTCTTCGTAGTTGGATGCAATTGCTCAGTTGACATGGAACTGAGCACGTTTGTGTATTTTTTTTCATAGATTCACACAGTCTTCGTAGTTGGACAGTTCAGTCTTGACCTCTGAAACAATAATTGACAAAACAGTCTTAACAAAATGTCCGTCTATTTGCTTGTTCCGGAGCTTTCCGCTATATCACACAGTCTTCGTAGTTGGATGCAATTGCTCAGTTGACATGGAACTGAGCACGTTTAAACTTTGCGTTTTTCCAAACATTTTGAAATTTCTCTTCCCTGTTAGCTTAAGAGTTTACAGTTCACGGTCACGCTGGTGGTGACTGAAGGTCGTGACTGATGCGCTGCTCAATAACAACAATGTATCTGCACAGCAAATGCTCACATAAAGGCTACAATTAACTTTAGATACTTTTATGTCCTGACCCAATACTGAGGCAATGTCAAAAGAGTGGGAGCCAAGGTTGAGGCAAACACAAGACTAAGAACATAACTATAACAAAGAAATAATAATACAGTGTATGTGGTAGTCTGTTTTGTCAGTGTGTGAACATATGTGTGCATGGGTGTGTAAAGTATGGTGTCCGAGATTTATGTTGGATAGTGTTAAAGAAACAACGGTAAATGGGACTGTGAACAGCGTAAGAACATCTAAGCTGAGTCAGAGCGATGCGGGACTTCTTTGCATATCGCTATATCACACAGTCTTCGTAGTTGGATGCAATTGCTCAGTTGACATGGAACTGAGCACGTTTGTGTATTTTTTTCATAGATTCACACAGTCTTCGTAGTTGGACAGTTCAGTCTTGACCTCTGAAACAATAATTGACAAAACAGTCTTAACAAAATGTCCGTCTATTTGCTTGTTCCGGAGCTTTCCGCTATATCACACAGTCTTCGTAGTTGGATGCAATTGCTCAGTTGACATGGAACTGAGCACGTTTAAACTTTGCGTTTTTCCAAACATTTTGAAATTTCTCTTCCCTGTTAGCTTAAGAGTTTACAGTTCACGGTCACGCTGGTGGTGACTGAAGGTCGTGACTGATGCGCTGCTCAATAACAACAATGTATCTGCACAGCAAATGCTCACATAAAGGCTACAATTAACTTTAGATACTTTTATGTCCTGACCCAATACTGAGGCAATGTCAAAAGAGTGGGAGCCAAGGTTGAGGCAAACACAACTAAGAACATAACTATAACAAAGAAATAATAATACAGTGTATGTGGTAGTCTGTTTTGTCAGTGTGTGAACATGTGTGCATGGGTGTGTAAAGTATGGTGTCCGAGATTTATGTTGGATAGCGTTAAAGAAACAACGGTAAATGGGACTGATGGTGGACTGAGCACAGCTCTGTGGCAATCACAGATGCTCAACCTGTAATGTGATACAGCTTCACAAGAGAAGTGCTGCTTTTGTAAGAATCACAGTTGTCTGCATCAGGTGTATTTTTTTTTCATAGATTGACGAGATACCTTTTACCAATATGGCGGCACTATTTATCCTGCCCACTGTGTTGTCATTTGGTTTTAAAACACCTGCCCCGTGTGAGGCTTGAACTCACGACCTTCAGATTATGAGACTGACGCGCTGCCTACTGCGCCAACGAGGCCTGAAAAACAGTGCATTCTGATATTCAGCTGTGACCATGCAGTTAGAGCTCTTCTCACAGACTAAAAGGTGAGCCATAACCCTTCAGCTGGACAGTTCAGTCTTGACCTCTGAAACAATAATTGACAAAACAGTCTTAACAAAACGTCCATCTATTTGCTTGTTCCGGAGCTTTCCGCTATATCACACAGTCTTCGTAGTTGGATGCAATTGCTCAGTTGACATGGAACTGAGCACGTTTGTGTATTTTTTTTCATAGATTCACACAGTCTTCGTAGTTGGACAGTTCAGTCTTGACCTCTGAAACAATAATTGACAAAACAGTCTTAACAAAATGTCCGTCTATTTGCTTGTTCCGGAGCTTTCCGCTATATCACACAGTCTTCGTAGTTGGATGCAATTGCTCAGTTGACATGGAACTGAGCACGTTTAAACTTTGCGTTTTTCCAAACATTTTGAAATTTCTCTTCCCTGTTAGCTTAAGAGTTTACAGTTCACGGTCACGCTGGTGGTGACTGAAGGTCGTGACTGATGCGCTGCTCAATAACAACAATGTATCTGCACAGCAAATGCTCACATAAAGGCTACAATTAACTTTAGATACTTTTATGTCCTGACCCAATACTGAGGCAATGTCAAAAGAGTGGGAGCCAAGGTTGAGGCAAACACAAGACTAAGAACATAACTATAACAAAGAAATAATAATACAGTGTATGTGGTAGTCTGTTTTGTCAGTGTGTGAACATATGTGTGCATGGGTGTGTAAAGTATGGTGTCCGAGATTTATGTTGGATAGTGTTAAAGAAACAACGGTAAATGGGACTGATGGTGGACTGAGCACAGCTCTGTGGCAATCACAGATGCTCAACCTGTAATGTGATACAGCTTCACAAGAGAAGTGCTGCTTTTGTAAGAATCACAGTTGTCTGCATCAGGTGTATTTTTTTTTCATAGATTGACAGATACCTTTTACCAATATGGCGGCACTATTTATCCTGCCCACTGTGTTGTCATTTGGTTTTAAAACACCTGCCCCGTGTGAGGCTTGAACTCACGACCTTCAGATTATGAGACTGACGCGCTGCCTACTGCGCCAACGAGGCCTGAAAAACAGTGCATTCTGATATTCAGCTGTGACCATGCAGTTAGAGCTCTTCTCACAGACTAAAAGGTGAGCCATAACCCTTCAGCTGGACAGTTCAGTCTTGACCTCTGAAACAATAATTGACAAAACAGTCTTAACAAAACGTCCATCTATTTGCTTGTTCCGGAGCTTTCCGCTATATCACACAGTCTTCGTAGTTGGATGCAATTGCTCAGTTGACATGGAACTGAGCACGTTTGTGTATTTTTTTTCATAGATTCACACAGTCTTCATAGTTGGACAGTTCAGTCTTGACCTCTGAAACAATAATTGACAAAACAGTCTTAACAAAATGTCCGTCTATTTGCTTGTTCCGGAGCTTTCCGCTATATCACACAGTCTTCGTAGTTGGATGCAATTGCTCAGTTGACATGGAACTGAGCACGTTTAAACTTTGCGTTTTTCCAAACATTTTGAAATTTCTCTTCCCTGTTAGCTTAAGAGTTTACAGTTCACGGTCACGCTGGTGGTGACTGAAGGTCGTGACTGATGCGCTGCTCAATAACAACAATGTATCTGCACAGCAAATGCTCACATAAAGGCTACAATTAACTTTAGATACTTTTATGTCCTGACCCAATACTGAGGCAATGTCAAAAGAGTGGGAGCCAAGGTTGAGGCAAACACAACACTAAGAACATAACTATAACAAAGAAATAATAATACAGTGTATGTGGTAGTCTGTTTTGTCAGTGTGTGAACATATGTGTGCATGGGTGTGTAAAGTATGGTGTCCGAGATTTATGTTGGATAGTGTTAAAGAAACAACGGTAAATGGGACTGTGAACAGCGTAAGAACATCTAAGCTGAGTCAGAGCGATGCGGGACTTCTTTGCATATCGCTATATCACACAGTCTTCGTAGTTGGATGCAATTGCTCAGTTGACATGGAACTGAGCACGTTTGTGTATTTTTTTTCATAGATTCACACAGTCTTCGTAGTTGGACAGTTCAGTCTTGACCTCTGAAACAATAATTGACAAAACAGTCTTAACAAAATGTCCGTCTATTTGCTTGTTCCGGAGCTTTCCGCTATATCACACAGTCTTCGTAGTTGGATGCAATTGCTCAGTTGACATGGAACTGACACGTTTAAACTTTGCGTTTTTCCAAACATTTTGAAATTTCTCTTCCCTGTTAGCTTAAGAGTTTACAGTTCACCGTCACGCTGGTGGTGACTGAAGGTCGTGACTGATGCGCTGCTCAATAACAACAATGTATCTGCACAGCAAATGCTCACATAAAGGCTACAATTAACTTTAGATACTTTTATGTCCTGACCCAATACTGAGGCAATGTCAAAAGAGTGGGAGCCAAGGTTGAGGCAAACACAAGACTAAGAACATAACTATAACAAAGAAATAATAATACAGTGTATGTGGTAGTCTGTTTTGTCAGTGTGTGAACATATGTGTGCATGGGTGTGTAAAGTATGGTGTCCGAGATTTATGTTGGATAGCGTTAAAGAAACAACGGTAAATGGGACTGATGGTGGACTGAGCACAGCTCTGTGGCAATCACAGATGCTCAACCTGTAATGTGATACAGCTTCACAAGAGAAGTGCTGCTTTTGTAAGAATCACAGTTGTCTGCATCAGGTGTATTTTTTTTTCATAGATTGACGAGATACCTTTTACCAATATGGCGGCACTATTTATCCTGCCCACTGTGTTGTCATTTGGTTTTAAAACACCTGCCCCGTGTGAGGCTTGAACTCACGACCTTCAGATTATGAGACTGACGCGCTGCCTACTGCGCCAACGAGGCCTGAAAAACAGTGCATTCTGATATTCAGCTGTGACCATGCAGTTAGAGCTCTTCTCACAGACTAAAAGGTGAGCCATAACCCTTCAGCTGGACAGTTCAGTCTTGACCTCTGAAACAATAATTGACAAAACAGTCTTAACAAAACGTCCATCTATTTGCTTGTTCCGGAGCTTTCCGCTATATCACACAGTCTTCGTAGTTGGATGCAATTGCTCAGTTGACATGGAACTGAGCACGTTTGTGTATTTTTTTTCATAGATTCACACAGTCTTCGTAGTTGGACAGTTCAGTCTTGACCTCTGAAACAATAATTGACAAAACAGTCTTAACAAAATGTCCGTCTATTTGCTTGTTCCGGAGCTTTCCGCTATATCACACAGTCTTCGTAGTTGGATGCAATTGCTCAGTTGACATGGAACTGAGCACGTTTAAACTTTGCGTTTTTCCAAACATTTTGAAATTTCTCTTCCCTGTTAGCTTAAGAGTTTACAGTTCACGGTCACGCTGGTGGTGACTGAAGGTCGTGACTGATGCGCTGCTCAATAACAACAATGTATCTGCACAGCAAATGCTCACATAAAGGCTACAATTAACTTTAGATACTTTTATGTCCTGACCCAATACTGAGGCAATGTCAAAAGAGTGGGAGCCAAGGTTGAGGCAAACACAAGACTAAGAACATAACTATAACAAAGAAATAATAATACAGTGTATGTGGTAGTCTGTTTTGTCAGTGTGTGAACATATGTGTGCATGGGTGTGTAAAGTATGGTGTCCGAGATTTATGTTGGATAGTGTTAAAGAAACAACGGTAAATGGGACTGATGGTGGACTGAGCACAGCTCTGTGGCAATCACAGATGCTCAACCTGTAATGTGATACAGCTTCACAAGAGAAGTGCTGCTTTTGTAAGAATCACAGTTGTCTGCATCAGGTGTATTTTTTTTCATAGATTGACAAGATACCTTTTACCAATATGGCGGCACTATTTATCCTGCCCACTGTGTTGTCATTTGGTTTTAAAACACCTGCCCCGTGTGAGGCTTGAACTCACGACCTTCAGATTATGAGACTGACGCGCTGCCTACTGCGCCAACGAGGCCTGAAAAACAGTGCATTCTGATATTCAGCTGTGACCATGCAGTTAGAGCTCTTCTCACAGACTAAAAGGTGAGCCATAACCCTTCAGCTGGACAGTTCAGTCTTGACCTCTGAAACAATAATTGACAAAACAGTCTTAACAAAACGTCCATCTATTTGCTTGTTCCGGAGCTTTCCGCTATATCACACAGTCTTCGTAGTTGGATGCAATTGCTCAGTTGACATGGAACTGAGCACGTTTGTGTATTTTTTTCATAGATTCACACAGTCTTCATAGTTGGACAGTTCAGTCTTGACCTCTGAAACAATAATTGACAAAACAGTCTTAACAAAATGTCCGTCTATTTGCTTGTTCCGGAGCTTTCCGCTATATCACACAGTCTTCGTAGTTGGATGCAATTGCTCAGTTGACATGGAACTGAGCACGTTTAAACTTTGCGTTTTTCCAAACATTTTGAAATTCTCTTCCCTGTTAGCTTAAGAGTTTACAGTTCACGGTCACGCTGGTGGTGACTGAAGGTCGTGACTGATGCGCTGCTCAATAACAACAATGTATCTGCACAGCAAATGCTCACATAAAGGCTACAATTAACTTTAGATACTTTTATGTCCTGACCCAATACTGAGGCAATGTCAAAAGAGTGGGAGCCAAGGTTGAGGCAAACACCTGACTAAGAACATAACTATAACTTCAGATTATGAGACTGACGCGTGCCTACTGGCCAACGAGGCCTGAAAAACAGTGCATTCTGATATTCAGCTGTGACCATGCAGTTAGAGCTCTTCTCACAGACTTATGTGAGCCATAGTGTTCAGCTGGACAGTTCAGTCTTGACCTCTGAAACAAGCGTGACAAAACAGTCTTAACTGACGTCCAGCTATGCTTGTTCGGAGCTTTCGCTATATCACACAGTCTTCGTAGTTGGATGCAATTGCTCAGTTGACATGGAACTGAGCACGTTTGTGTATTTTTTTTCATAGATTCACACAGTCTTCGTAGTTGGACAGTTCAGTCTTGACCTCTGAAACAATAATTGACAAAACAGTCTTAACAAAATGTCCGTCTATTTGCTTGTTCCGGAGCTTTCCGCTATATCACACAGTCTTCGTAGTTGGATGCAATTGCTCAGTTGACATGGAACTGAGCACGTTTAAACTTTGCGTTTTTCCAAACATTTTGAAATTTCTCTTCCCTGTTAGCTTAAGAGTTTACAGTTCACCGTCACGCTGGTGGTGACTGAAGGTCGTGACTGATGCGCTGCTCAATAACAACAATGTATCTGCACAGCAAATGCTCACATAAAGGCTACAATTAACTTTAGATACTTTTATGTCCTGACCCAATACTGAGGCAATGTCAAAAGAGTGGGAGCCAAGGTTGAGGCAAACACAAGACTAAGAACATAACTATAACAAAGAAATAATAACAGTGTATGTGGTAGTCTGTTTTGTCAGTGTGTGAACATATGTGTGCATGGGTGTGTAAAGTATGGTGTCCGAGATTTATGTTGGATAGTGTTAAAGAAACAACGGTAAATGGGACTGATGGTGGACTGAGCACAGCTCTGTGGCAATCACAGATGCTCAACCTGTAATGTGATACAGCTTCACAAGAGAAGTGCTGCTTTTGTAAGAATCACAGTTGTCTGCATCAGGTGTATTTTTTTTTCATAGATTGACGAGATACCTTTTACCAATATGGCGGCACTATTTATCCTGCCCACTGTGTTGTCATTTGGTTTTAAAACACCTGCCCCGTGTGAGGCTTGAACTCACGACCTTCAGATTATGAGACTGACGCGCTGCCTACTGCGCCAACGAGGCCTGAAAAACAGTGCATTCTGATATTCAGCTGTGACCATGCAGTTAGAGCTCTTCTCACAGACTAAAAGGTGAGCCATAACCCTTCAGCTGGACAGTTCAGTCTTGACCTCTGAAACAATAATTGACAAAACAGTCTTAACAAAACGTCCATCTATTTGCTTGTTCCGGAGCTTTCCGCTATATCACACAGTCTTCGTAGTTGGATGCAATTGCTCAGTTGACATGGAACTGAGCACGTTTGTGTATTTTTTTTCATAGATTCACACAGTCTTCGTAGTTGGACAGTTCAGTCTTGACCTCTGAAACAATAATTGACAAAACAGTCTTAACAAAATGTCCGTCTATTTGCTTGTTCCGGAGCTTTCCGCTATATCACACAGTCTTCGTAGTTGGATGCAATTGCTCAGTTGACATGGAACTGAGCACGTTTAAACTTTGCGTTTTTCCAAACATTTTGAAATTTCTCTTCCCTGTTAGCTTAAGAGTTTACAGTTCACGGTCACGCTGGTGGTGACTGAAGGTCGTGACTGATGCGCTGCTCAATAACAACAATGTATCTGCACAGCAAATGCTCACATAAAGGCTACAATTAACTTTAGATACTTTTATGTCCTGACCCAATACTGAGGCAATGTCAAAAGAGTGGGAGCCAAGGTTGAGGCAAACACAAGACTAAGAACATAACTATAACAAAGAAATAATAATACAGTGTATGTGGTAGTCTGTTTTGTCAGTGTGTGAACATATGTGTGCATGGGTGTGTAAAGTATGGTGTCCGAGATTTATGTTGGATAGTGTTAAAGAAACAACGGTAAATGGGACTGTGAACAGCGTAAGAACATCTAAGCTGAGTCAGAGCGATGCGGGACTTCTTTGCATATCGCTATATCACACAGTCTTCGTAGTTGGATGCAATTGCTCAGTTGACATGGAACTGAGCACGTTTGTGTATTTTTTTTCATAGATTCACACAGTCTTCGTAGTTGGACAGTTCAGTCTTGACCTCTGAAACAATAATTGACAAAACAGTCTTAACAAAATGTCCGTCTATTTGCTTGTTCCGGAGCTTTCCGCTATATCACACAGTCTTCGTAGTTGGATGCAATTGCTCAGTTGACATGGAACTGAGCACGTTTAAACTTTGCGTTTTTCCAAACATTTTGAAATTTCTCTTCCCTGTTAGCTTAAGAGTTTACAGTTCACCGTCACGCTGGTGGTGACTGAAGGTCGTGACTGATGCGCTGCTCAATAACAACAATGTATCTGCACAGCAAATGCTCACATAAAGGCTACAATTAACTTTAGATACTTTTATGTCCTGACCCAATACTGAGGCAATGTCAAAAGAGTGGGAGCCAAGGTTGAGGCAAACACAAGACTAAGAACATAACTATAACAAAGAAATAATAATACAGTGTATGTGGTAGTCTGTTTTGTCAGTGTGTGAACATATGTGTGCATGGGTGTGTAAAGTATGGTGTCCGAGATTTATGTTGGATAGCGTTAAAGAAACAACGGTAAATGGGACTGATGGTGGACTGAGCACAGCTCTGTGGCAATCACAGATGCTCAACCTGTAATGTGATACAGCTTCACAAGAGAAGTGCTGCTTTTGTAAGAATCACAGTTGTCTGCATCAGGTGTATTTTTTTTTCATAGATTGACGAGATACCTTTTACCAATATGGCGGCACTATTTATCCTGCCCACTGTGTTGTCATTTGGTTTTAAAACACCTGCCCCGTGTGAGGCTTGAACTCACGACCTTCAGATTATGAGACTGACGCGCTGCCTACTGCGCCAACGAGGCCTGAAAAACAGTGCATTCTGATATTCAGCTGTGACCATGCAGTTAGAGCTCTTCTCACAGACTAAAAGGTGAGCCATAACCCTTCAGCTGGACAGTTCAGTCTTGACCTCTGAAACAATAATTGACAAAACAGTCTTAACAAAACGTCCATCTATTTGCTTGTTCCGGAGCTTTCCGCTATATCACACAGTCTTCGTAGTTGGATGCAATTGCTCAGTTGACATGGAACTGAGCACGTTTGTGTATTTTTTTTCATAGATTCACACAGTCTTCGTAGTTGGACAGTTCAGTCTTGACCTCTGAAACAATAATTGACAAAACAGTCTTAACAAAATGTCCGTCTATTTGCTTGTTCCGGAGCTTTCCGCTATATCACACAGTCTTCGTAGTTGGATGCAATTGCTCAGTTGACATGGAACTGAGCACGTTTAAACTTTGCGTTTTTCCAAACATTTTGAAATTTCTCTTCCCTGTTAGCTTAAGAGTTTACAGTTCACGGTCACGCTGGTGGTGACTGAAGGTCGTGACTGATGCGCTGCTCAATAACAACAATGTATCTGCACAGCAAATGCTCACATAAAGGCTACAATTAACTTTAGATACTTTTATGTCCTGACCCAATACTGAGGCAATGTCAAAAGAGTGGGAGCCAAGGTTGAGGCAAACACAAGACTAAGAACATAACTATAACAAAGAAATAATAATACAGTGTATGTGGTAGTCTGTTTTGTCAGTGTGTGAACATATGTGTGCATGGGTGTGTAAAGTATGGTGTCCGAGATTTATGTTGGATAGTGTTAAAGAAACAACGGTAAATGGGACTGATGGTGGACTGAGCACAGCTCTGTGGCAATCACAGATGCTCAACCTGTAATGTGATACAGCTTCACAAGAGAAGTGCTGCTTTTGTAAGAATCACAGTTGTCTGCATCAGGTGTATTTTTTTTCATAGATTGACGAGATACCTTTTACCAATATGGCGGCACTATTTATCCTGCCCACTGTGTTGTCATTTGGTTTTAAAACACCTGCCCCGTGTGAGGCTTGAACTCACGACCTTCAGATTATGAGACTGACGCGCTGCCTACTGCGCCAACGAGGCCTGAAAAACAGTGCATTCTGATATTCAGCTGTGACCATGCAGTTAGAGCTCTTCTCACAGACTAAAAGGTGAGCCATAACCCTTCAGCTGGACAGTTCAGTCTTGACCTCTGAAACAATAATTGACAAAACAGTCTTAACAAAACGTCCATCTATTTGCTTGTTCCGGAGCTTTCCGCTATATCACACAGTCTTCGTAGTTGGATGCAATTGCTCAGTTGACATGGAACTGAGCACGTTTGTGTATTTTTTTTCATAGATTCACACAGTCTTCGTAGTTGGACAGTTCAGTCTTGACCTCTGAAACAATAATTGACAAAACAGTCTTAACAAAATGTCCGTCTATTTGCTTGTTCCGGAGCTTTCCGCTATATCACACAGTCTTCGTAGTTGGATGCAATTGCTCAGTTGACATGGAACTGAGCACGTTTAAACTTTGCGTTTTTCCAAACATTTTGAAATTTCTCTTCCCTGTTAGCTTAAGAGTTTACAGTTCACGGTCACGCTGGTGGTGACTGAAGGTCGTGACTGATGCGCTGCTCAATAACAACAATGTATCTGCACAGCAAATGCTCACATAAAGGCTACAATTAACTTTAGATACTTTTATGTCCTGACCCAATACTGAGGCAATGTCAAAAGAGTGGGAGCCAAGGTTGAGGCAAACACAAGACTAAGAACATAACTATAACAAAGAAATAATAATACAGTGTATGTGGTAGTCTGTTTTGTCAGTGTGTGAACATATGTGTGCATGGGTGTGTAAAGTATGGTGTCCGAGATTTATGTTGGATAGTGTTAAAGAAACAACGGTAAATGGGACTGTGAACAGCGTAAGAACATCTAAGCTGAGTCAGAGCGATGCGGGACTTCTTTGCATATCGCTATATCACACAGTCTTCGTAGTTGGATGCAATTGCTCAGTTGACATGGAACTGAGCACGTTTGTGTATTTTTTTTCATAGATTCACACAGTCTTCGTAGTTGGACAGTTCAGTCTTGACCTCTGAAACAATAATTGACAAAACAGTCTTAACAAAATGTCCGTCTATTTGCTTGTTCCGGAGCTTTCCGCTATATCACACAGTCTTCGTAGTTGGATGCAATTGCTCAGTTGACATGGAACTGAGCACGTTTAAACTTTGCGTTTTTCCAAACATTTTGAAATTTCTCTTCCCTGTTAGCTTAAGAGTTTACAGTTCACCGTCACGCTGGTGGTGACTGAAGGTCGTGACTGATGCGCTGCTCAATAACAACAATGTATCTGCACAGCAAATGCTCACATAAAGGCTACAATTAACTTTAGATACTTTTATGTCCTGACCCAATACTGAGGCAATGTCAAAAGAGTGGGAGCCAAGGTTGAGGCAAACACAAGACTAAGAACATAACTATAACAAAGAAATAATAATACAGTGTATGTGGTAGTCTGTTTTGTCAGTGTGTGAACATATGTGTGCATGGGTGTGTAAAGTATGGTGTCCGAGATTTATGTTGGATAGCGTTAAAGAAACAACGGTAAATGGGACTGATGGTGGACTGAGCACAGCTCTGTGGCAATCACAGATGCTCAACCTGTAATGTGATACAGCTTCACAAGAGAAGTGCTGCTTTTGTAAGAATCACAGTTGTCTGCATCAGGTGTATTTTTTTTTCATAGATTGACGAGATACCTTTTACCAATATGGCGGCACTATTTATCCTGCCCACTGTGTTGTCATTTGGTTTTAAAACACCTGCCCCGTGTGAGGCTTGAACTCACGACCTTCAGATTATGAGACTGACGCGCTGCCTACTGCGCCAACGAGGCCTGAAAAACAGTGCATTCTGATATTCAGCTGTGACCATGCAGTTAGAGCTCTTCTCACAGACTAAAAGGTGAGCCATAACCCTTCAGCTGGACAGTTCAGTCTTGACCTCTGAAACAATAATTGACAAAACAGTCTTAACAAAACGTCCATCTATTTGCTTGTTCCGGAGCTTTCCGCTATATCACACAGTCTTCGTAGTTGGATGCAATTGCTCAGTTGACATGGAACTGAGCACGTTTGTGTATTTTTTTTCATAGATTCACACAGTCTTCGTAGTTGGACAGTTCAGTCTTGACCTCTGAAACAATAATTGACAAAACAGTCTTAACAAAATGTCCGTCTATTTGCTTGTTCCGGAGCTTTCCGCTATATCACACAGTCTTCGTAGTTGGATGCAATTGCTCAGTTGACATGGAACTGAGCACGTTTAAACTTTGCGTTTTTCCAAACATTTTGAAATTTCTCTTCCCTGTTAGCTTAAGAGTTTACAGTTCACGGTCACGCTGGTGGTGACTGAAGGTCGTGACTGATGCGCTGCTCAATAACAACAATGTATCTGCACAGCAAATGCTCACATAAAGGCTACAATTAACTTTAGATACTTTTATGTCCTGACCCAATACTGAGGCAATGTCAAAAGAGTGGGAGCCAAGGTTGAGGCAAACACAAGACTAAGAACATAACTATAACAAAAATAATAATACAGTGTATGTGGTAGTCTGTTTTGTCAGTGTGTGAACATATGTGTGCATGGGTGTGTAAAGTATGGTGTCCGAGATTTATGTTGGATAGTGTTAAAGAAACAACGGTAAATGGGACTGTGAACAGCGTAAGAACATCTAAGCTGAGTCAGAGCGATGCGGGACTTCTTTGCATATCGCTATATCACACAGTCTTCGTAGTTGGATGCAATTGCTCAGTTGACATGGAACTGAGCACGTTTGTGTATTTTTTTTCATAGATTCACACAGTCTTCGTAGTTGGACAGTTCAGTCTTGACCTCTGAAACAATAATTGACAAAACAGTCTTAACAAAATGTCCGTCTATTTGCTTGTTCCGGAGCTTTCCGCTATATCACACAGTCTTCGTAGTTGGATGCAATTGCTCAGTTGACATGGAACTGAGCACGTTTAAACTTTGCGTTTTTCCAAACATTTTGAAATTTCTCTTCCCTGTTAGCTTAAGAGTTTACAGTTCACCGTCACGCTGTGGTGACTGAAGGTCGTGACTGATGCGCTGCTCAATAACAACAATGTATCTGCACAGCAAATGCTCACATAAAGGCTACAATTAACTTTAGATACTTTTATGTCCTGACCCAATACTGAGGCAATGTCAAAAGAGTGGGAGCCAAGGTTGAGGCAAACACAAGACTAAGAACATAACTATAACAAAGAAATAATAATACAGTGTATGTGGTAGTCTGTTTTGTCAGTGTGTGAACATATGTGTGCATGGGTGTGTAAAGTATGGTGTCCGAGATTTATGTTGGATAGTGTTAAAGAAACAACGGTAAATGGGACTGATGGTGGACTGAGCACAGCTCTGTGGCAATCACAGATGCTCAACCTGTAATGTGATACAGCTTCACAAGAGAAGTGCTGCTTTTGTAAGAATCACAGTTGTCTGCATCAGGTGTATTTTTTTTCATAGATTGACGAGGTACCTTTTACCAATATGGCGGCACTATTTATCCTGCCCACTGTGTTGTCATTTGGTTTTAAAACACCTGCCCCGTGTGAGGCTTGAACTCACGACCTTCAGATTATGAGACTGACGCGCTGCCTACTGCGCCAACGAGGCCTGAAAACAGTGCATTCTGATATTCAGCTGTGACCATGCAGTTAGAGCTCTTCTCACAGACTAAAAGGTGAGCCATAACCCTTCAGCTGGACAGTTCAGTCTTGACCTCTGAAACAATAATTGACAAAACAGTCTTAACAAAATGTCCGTCTATTTGCTTGTTCCGGAGCTTTCCGCTATATCACACAGTCTTCGTAGTTGGATGCAATTGCTCAGTTGACAGGAACTGAGCACGTTTAAACTTTGCGTTTTTCCAAACATTTTGAAATTTCTCTTCCTGTTAGCTTAGAGTTTACAGTTCACGGTCACGCTGGTGGTGACTGAAGGTCGTGACTGATGCGCTGCTCAATAACAACAATGTATCTGCACACCAAATGCTCACATAAAGGCTACAATTAACTTTAGATACTTTTATGTCCTGACCCAATACTGAGGCAATGTCAAAGAGTGGGAGCCAGGTTGAGGCAACACAAGACTAAGAACATAACTATAACAAAAATAATAATACAGATGTGGTAGTCTGTTTGTCAGTGTGTGAACATATGTGTGCATGGGTGTAAAGTATGGTGTCCGATGATTATGTTGGATAGCGTTAAAGAAACAACGGTAATGGGACTGTGAACAGCGTAAGAACATCTAAGCTGAGTCAGAGCGATGCGGGACTTCTTGCATATCGCTATATCCACAGTCTTCGTAGTTGGATGCAATTGCTCAGTTGACATGGAACTGAGCACTTTTGTGTATTTTTTTTCATAGATTCACACAGTCTTCGTAGTTGGACAGTTCAGTCTTGACCTCTGAACAATTTGACAAAACAGTCTTAACAAAATGTCCGTCTATTTGCTTGTTCCGGAGCTTTCCGCTATATCACACAGTCTTCGTAGTTGGATGCAATTGCTCAGTTGACATGGAACTGAGCCGTTTAAACTTTGCGTTTTTCCAAACATTTTGAAATTTCTCTTCCCTGTTAGCTTAAGTTTACAGTTCACGGTCACGCTGGTGGTGACTGAAGGTCGTGACTGATGCGCTGCTCAATAACAACAATGTATCTGCACAGCAAATGCTCACATAAAGGCTACAATTAACTTTAGATACTTTTATGTCCTGACCCAATACTGAGGCAATGTCAAAGAGTGGAGCCAAGGTTGAGGCAACCAAGACTAAGAACATACTATAACAAAGAATATAATACAGTGTATGTGGTAGTCTGTTTTGTCAGTGTGTGAACATATGTGCATGGGTGTGTAAAGTATGGTGTCCGAGATTTATGTTGGATAGCGTTAAAGAAACAACGGTAAATGGGACTGTGAACAGCGTAGAACATCTAAGCTGAGTCAGAGCTCTGCGGGACTTCTTTGCATATCGCTATATCACACAGTCTTCGTAGTTGGATGCAATTGCTCAGTTGACATGGAACTGAGCACGTTTGTGTATTTTTTTCATAGATTCACACAGTCTTCGTAGTTGGACAGTTCATCTTGACCTCTGAAACAATAATTGACAAAACAGTCTTAACAAAATGTCCGTCTATTTGCTTGTTCCGGAGCTTTCCGCTATATCACACAGTCTTCGTAGTTGGATGCATTGCTCAGTTGACATGGAACTGAGCACGTTTAAACTTTGCGTTTTTCCAAACATTTTGAAATTTCTCTTCCCTGTTAGCTTAAGAGTTTACAGTTCACCGTCCGCTGTTGGTGACTGAAGGTCGTGACTGATGCGCTGCTCAA
>NW_024040794.1:0-22130 GCF_014851395.1 Micropterus salmoides | reverse complement strand
GGGCTACCTTGTGATTGACAACTCGATACCATGGCGACCTGTAAATCAAGCTAGAGCGACTTGTATCCGCTGCTCTGTGTACATTAACCAGCACTGGTTTATGTACAGCTTATTAGGGTCAGCTGTTCAATTTTTCCGATAAGTGTGTTTTGTTTTAAGCCTGTTTGTCGCTAGCCTACATTAGCGCGTCCCGGGTAAATTCACAGTTATGCACTAGCTGCACTGCTAGCACCACTGTCTGTCCAAATATGGTCATGTCTGGTGCCTGATTGAAAAAAATCACAATGGCGGCGGCCAAACTCAAGGCTTCAAAACAGTAGCCTCAAACCAACGGGTGATGTCGCAGTGGCTACGTCCATTCTTTGACACAGTCTATAGTTAAAAGTCTGGTTAGACTTTCAAAATAAAACTATTGGTTAATGTTGCAATTTGGTCAGGTTTAGGCACCAAAACTGCTTGGTTAGGTTAGGAAAACATCAAGTTTTCTGGCCCATCTGTTCACCCCAACCACCTCCTTACTGTGACTTTTCTGTTATTTGTATTCTACACCTGCTTTTAGGGTTCATAAATGACGCTACAGGGCCTCCCCCAGTGTGTTAAACTATGAGGCTAAGGGGCTTCCCAGTGCGTTTCAAACTGACGCCGAGGGGTCTTAACCACGCGCCCATATGTGACGACTTGGAGTAAGAATGGGTTCGTTTGCATCACATGTCATTTTATTTAATCATGACAGTGATCTTTCTCCGGCCTTAACAAAGTAGTTTTAGTTGACTAAAAACGTAACCACACCTTTACCAGACAGGTGATGGGTCATATTTTAAAGAAGAACGTGTTAAAGAAAACAAATCCTGTTGATAAGGACATCATTATTATTGTTTTATAATCGGTTTCGTCGTAATGGTTGGAGAACTTGTTGATAATAGTTAGTTAGTAACAGTAGTTACAAAGTAAATGTGGCAATTGAGTTCATGTTAACCTCCAAATAAGGAATGTAGAACACATAATATTGAATTTCAGACATTTTAAATCTGATATATCAACCAGTTGTTGTGTTAAAAGAAGCATAAGTCAGAATCATAGCATGTTGTCATATTTGAATGGATTTTGGATTACAACAGATGAGTAAATAGTTACTACTACTGGTACAAACCTAGAACAGTATTTAATGCACAAATTCATGGGTGTAATACCTTAAGGATGTTATATGACTTTATCGATAAAATGCAGATTTAGCCATATAGTAAAATTATATTACTTGTAAATGTTTCATTAACAATAGCAAAAAAACAACAATATTTTTGTAAGTTTTTACATTTTTACAATAATTTATAGATTTAAAAAAAAAGTTTATTAATATTTCCTGTTATATTTCATGTTTGAACTCCACTATCTTACACAAAACCTACTGTAACTTCTGATAGACTGACACCTACCAACCCTCCTCTGGTTTACGGTCAAGCTGGACAGATTCATCTCCGTTTTTTTTTGAGGAAGTTCCTCAACTACCTCTATGTGAGGTCCAAACTTCTCTTGGCACTGCTACGTAGACAGTTTCTTGAGTTCCTGCTGTCTGAGCTATAGCTTCGTCATTCTCACATTCCAGTTCTGCTTTTAAATGATCCGATTCATGAAAGGCAAACAAACAACAAATCATCAGTAGTCTCAGGTACATCTTCATTTCCAGCGCTTAACTAAACGTTTTAGCAAAAGACATAAGAAAAACATGCTTTTTATCATTTTTGACATTTGACACCAGAACAGAGTTGGCTGAGGCGTAATATAGACCCAGGCCACAAGACTTCAGTGTTTGTTTCTTACGAACATCAGCTTTTCTGCAGTTTTAAAAAATATTTATGTCAGTATGTACAAGGTTGTGTATATGTATGTGAATACCTTTTGATATCTTTCCATTGCTTTTTTGCTTTTTGATATTTGCTCTGCACAATCCTGTCCAAGCCTGATTTTCTTTCTCTGTTTTTATTCTCTTTAGGTAACTTCAGTTTGAGGTTAAAAGGTCATCAGACAATCCTGTGTCACCGTGTGCCACTAGAAGAATGAAGACGTCAACAGCAGCAGCACCATAATGACCAATGAACAGACTGGACGAGGCAGACTACTCTGTCTTTGGCCTCACTCTTGGCAGCTGACCTTTGACCCATCATGGATTAAAAATGGCACTTCGCTGAGACAGGGAGGGATCTCACTCTCCAGGAATTCTGGGAATTTAACAAACGTGTTTTTTTGAAACAGGATTGCACAGACTGGAAAGGTTTTTTTTTATGCAAGCAACATGGTTCATTGAAGATGGAATAAGATCTGAGTGGGAGATGTCCCCGAAGAAAAACTGACGACAAAATAGAATTTGACTCAAGGATGGAGCAGGATTTTACACAGTAGGATCTCATATCTCTCTCATCAGTTGTTGATACTTGGATTCACTATCCTGGATTAATATAGCCAGTGTGAAGATCCCAAACCTTTACACCCTCTTTCACAAAAACTCTTATTAAGCCTCTAACTGAGATCTTTTCCATTCCTCGTTGTTGTGAATGGATGCGTGACTCTTCTAAAGCTAGAAGGTTTCCCTTCAGCTTCAAACTGTAACTCGGACTACTCATTAAAAAAAACCCTCCAAACATGGCTGCTACAGGAAGGAAGCATTTGGTGAGAGATTTTAACCATTTCATCACCTGTTTCCTGTGTCGAGGTTACCTGATTAAACCAACCACGGTCACCGAGTGCCTGCACACCTGTGAGTGAAACAACATGCACAGAAACACACATGCAGATTTCTTTGTTATTTAAGATGACAAATGAAAATAAATGGCATAAGTTCATGAAGACAGTTTGACGACATCTGGTTTTCCCAGAAACCCCAGAGTGTACCGCAGTGCATTGTGTGAACACATAATCATCCACTCTTGTCAATTAGCTGTTTAGATAGGGAGCTAATCAAAGCTCATATCAACATAGTGAGCACTATAAAGACTAAGCTAGCCAGCTAATTCACTAGCAATTTAGATAATTAACTTGTGACCTGGCAAGCTACCAGCAAGTGAGTTGACAAGATTGTGAGTGAGCAAGCTATCTGCAAGCTAACTACTGCTCAAGGCAGGTCTCTTTCTTTTATTTCTTTGGAGTACTTAAACAAGATGATGTCAAACTGTTTTTAGGGAAGAGCTGCCATTGGGGATGCTAATTAAACACACTGACTAAGAAGTAGACGTAGCCTCTGGGGGCATTTCCACATTATATAAACGTCAATACGAAAATAAGTCTTCTTCTCAGCTGATTTATTCCCTCAGTAAACACTTTCCTGATGAGTTTATGGTCTCAGTCGCTAGTTTCAAGTCTTCTTCAACACAGCATGATGTTCATTTAGTAAATTATGGTCCCATTTAGAGGAACAGAGACCAGGAAGCAGGGGAGGATTTAGGGCGGGGCTACAAGGTCACTGACAAGTAACTACTAGCGACCTGTCAGTCAGGGAAGAGGCGTAGTAATGCGTATCCTCCCCTGCTCCACCCTCTCTTCCAAATATGGTCAATCTCAGGCTCTAAAAAACCAAGATGGCGACGACCAAAATGCCAACAGGGGACGTCACAGTGGCCACGTCCACTTCTTTTATACAGTCAATGATTTAACCGAAATTAAATATGGTGATGTTGTTTCTTCTGCAGTCTGTAAGAGCTGTATTGTGCAGCACTTTGAGGAGAGTAATGACTGTCCTAAATGTGGCATTCAGGTCCATGAGACCAACCCACTGGAGATGCTCAGGTAAGATTTCTCGTCTCTCACTTCGTCCTCTCTTTTATTTGACTGAGCTTCTTTCTTTCTCAGCGGTAGTTTGTCACCCTTAAGCTCTCTTCATCTGTCTTCTTTATGGCTCTGTGACTCTCTCTTCATCTTAAATGAGATCATGTTGCTAACATTAAAAGATGAAATTTTTTCAGTGCTTTGAGTACCACAAATTCTGTTCACTTCCGTTGGATTGATCCACCTGTTATTGTTCTTTTCTTTCTGTTATTTGATAATCTCCTCGTTCTCTTCTTAACATATCTCTGTCTCCTTATCATTTGCATCTCCTTCTCACCTCTCTTATTTACCACATCCTATTCTTCGTTCTCATTATATTTGTTATCTTCTTTTTCTTTTACAACACCCCCCAACATTCAACTACTCATCCTGTGTTCCTCCATTTTTTCATATTCTCCCTTTCTCTCGAATCTTTTATTCCCACATGACTTCTTTTCTGTGCTTCCCGCCCATCTGATCCTCCTTCATTACCCACTGCAACTTTCACTTCCTCGTCATCCTTCTCTCCTTCCACCTCCTCTCACACTCTTCTCTCTCCATATTCTCAGATTGGACAACACGCTGGAGGAGATCATTTTCAAGCTGGTGCCCGGACTGAGAGAAAGTGAGTCAGCCAGATGGTTTCACCAGTCTGTCTCCTCAGTTTGCAGTCCGTGTTTAATTAAGTGACTATTCATGGGAGGTAGGAAAAATAATTTAATAAAGGAGCAGTTTAACCAGTGGAGGAACACTAAATTACATATAGGCAAAGAAAGAAAATAGTCACATTTAATCAGAGCATTCCTATAAGATTAAGACACCTGACCTGGTCACAACCCCATACTGCCCCTGCAGTGTCTCTCCTGTTCATGTGCACATTATATCTTGCGGACCAGTAGTGTTAATTTCTGAGGACATGCACGACCAACGTTTCAAATGGATGCAGAATTTGTGAGGCAGCCATCATGCACACACATAACAAAAGCAAGTAAAACATTTAGATGCCGTTTCTTTTAACGCTGGCGTGGCTACAGGTTCTGACAAATAAACGCAGATCTCAATTAGAAGCCTGGTCTAGTTTTTATATAAGTTCTCTGGATGTGTAAAACCCCTTAAAGCCCACTGGGTCACCTGCTTGAACTGCTTAGATAATGCGGACCAATATAAATGTTTAAACATTTGTCAATGTGGACATGCTACACATCGTTCTCTGCAACTCAAACATTTAGTTCATTTTATGGAAACAATGAGCACAAAGTGTAATTCATTCAGATTCACGTGTGTGGTGAAGGAATTAAAGGTCCCAAATAAAGGCAGGGTGAGTTCAAAATAAAAACTTGGGCTATTAATTGAAGTTCTACATATCTCGTGCACATTTAAATTATCCAAACACATTTTTCATGTGTTTTTTTTTTGTCTAACAGTATCCCCATGATAGTTATCCTATAGTAATATTTCCACAGATTTATAGAGACCTTGCAACATCCATTAAAGGCAGGACCCACGTTTTATCCCACTACAGTATACTAAGCAGCAGCCTGCTTCACATTCACAAGAAGCTCGTAATTAATCAGATCTAACGGCTCAGAATGGCAGACCGGGATTCAAACCTGCACGGCTGGAACGCATCACCCTGCTGAAGTGCTCTTGAGCAAAACAAAATCCCTCCAAGCTAAGATGGAAGGGAGTTCCTGCTGAGATAGTAAAGTATTTATTTCCAAGTGTCACAATTGTAGAGAGGTAGAAGCTGAAGGGTTTTAAAACAAGATGAAGACGTTCAACAATCTCTCTGCAGCGGGGCCAACTAGAAGCCACGTCAACATGTCTAACTAAAGCTGTGATGGTACTTTCATTTTATGACTCTATAACTTCACCTCCGCTGACAGAGCGCTCTGGCAGCTGAGAGATGGAGCAAACATCATATATTTTAGTGGGGCTCGTGTCGCTCGGCCAAGAAGTATAAAAATCAGCCTCATATGAATTCTGTTTTGTGGTTTTTGAAAAGTAGAGAGTATTTCATTTTTCTTGACCAGACACGTGTCTCGTCCATGCAGAGAATTCCTTTGCACTCTAAATTAAATCAAGCTAATTTGTGGCTACCTCATTTGGCATTACTAAAATTTTTCTTTTTGACTTAGACACATAAAACATACTTCAGCAGCAGCAGCAGTATATGTCTGTTCACTTATCGTAAGTCTCGTAGAAACAACGTAGAAAGCCTCAAATGCAGAGTTTTTTCAAGAGATAGAATAAAAAAAAATGCTTTTCTAGATTACACTATGTTCCAGACTTGGTAACCAGATATTAGCCATATGCTTATTGTTATGCTCCTAGACAGCGTTTTATTTATCGTTAGTCCAGGTGGCTCGTATTAGACAAAGCATTCCCAGCCTGTACGTCAGTTATGGCAAGCCTTCTACCTGGATAGAAATCTTACTGTAGCCCACTGATAAGTTTCGGTCTAGTCTTGATCATGTGTGTCTTTCTTCATAAGTTCAAAGGAGCTTTTTTGCATCAATTCTGCATAAACCAACCGAGATTCTTCCATGAAAAAGAGAAACTGAGTTCTTCAAACACAGATGTAATGTAACAAATACCGTTTTAAAACCTGAGGTCTCTGTCAGCACAGGATTTCATATCAGACTTTGTTCTTAATAAAAATCTGTCTGAATGCTTCTCTGCGTTTCTGTGCTGCTTGTTAACACTTTCTTTTATTTATCTGTTGTTCATGTGAACCAGAAGAGGAACAGCAGGAACTTGAATTCTGGAAGAAGAACCAGCCCAAAGAAAACGGCCAAGGTAAGCTGTTTGTCATTGAGAGCATGAATATGACGGAGCGATTCATGCGATTATTTTATCTGCATTTGAAATATGTACAGTTCTGGTTGTCACTACCATGAGAAACCCTGCAATTTGAAGTGACACAGATTGTGTGTGTAAATCAACCATGTTAGAAACGTACTAATAAAAGATTTACACATCAGTTTTGTGGAGGATTGGGAAAATTGAACCTTTAATAATTGGTTTTTGGGTTGTGATGTCTTGTGTTCCTGTCTTCTTCCTGTCGTTATCAGAGGTGGCAAAAGTAAAATCAGTAGATAAGGGGAGTTTTTGATAAAGGTTTGAGTCACCAGCTTGTGAATAATCATCATATTTTAAGCTGGTTTCAGGGGAATTTCCTTCTTTCATTTCATTCATTTATCATTCGTGTTTCCCAAAGCACAAGATGACATCCTCAAATGTCTTGTCTTGTCCACAACCCAAAAGTTACTTAGTTTACTGTCATAGAGGAGGGAAGAAACCATTAAATATTCACATTTAATAAGCTGTAATCAGAGAATTTGGACTTTAATTTTTTTTTTTTACTTAATCCAATTATTTGATTATCGAAATAGTTGACACCTTCCTGTCTATACTAATTGTAAAGCCCCAGGTCACTCGGTGTGTGTGTGTGTGTGTGTGTGTGTGTGTGTGTGTGAATGTTTGTTTGAAACCACAGCAGAAAACTTGAGGTGTCAGAGGTTCGGGCTGCCTGATGTTGGAGGCGACGATGGTGATGCCGGTGGTGATGATGGTGATGATGGCGGCAATGACGACTACCACAGGAGTGACCCTCAGATAGCCATCTGCCTGGACTGCCTACGCAACACGGGACAGTCAGGGGAGAGCACTGTCACGGTGTGTGTGTTTTAATAATAATTTAACTTTTTCATCAAGAGGAGTTTCAAGTACTTTCTTCATCCATAAACCTTAGAAACAGGGACGTCCTATAGTTTTAAAAGACAAACTATATTTTTGGACCACTGCTGGGTTTGTAGATGTTTCCAGGCTTCTCGGTGGTCTAATCTTTTATAATGGTTTCAATGTGTTTTGGGGTCTTTTCCTGGAAAAATTTACATAATCTTTTAGCTGCCTCTCTCATTAAATCGTGGCGTAATAGAATTTGTCTTTCATCCAATTAGGATTTGATGAAGAGGTTCATCCGCTGCTCCAGTAGAGTCACCGTGGGAACAATTAAGAAGTTTCTCAGTCTTAAACTAAAGCTGCCTAGCTCGTATGAGGTAAGGAACAGATTAAACCCTCCAGTGTTTTCAAAGGAAAATGTAAATTTTTCTTAGACTCTCAAGAAGTGAGTTTTCCTCAAAAGGTTAAAGGGATAGCACAATATTTCCATTTTCTTACTTGCTAGTCTCAGATGAATTCATACACACCTTTACGGATGTACATGTTTATTGATGGTATATTGATCAGCAATTGACCCTTCGCTAAGCCCGAATACGCAGCTGGCCAATCACAGCGCAGTATAGGACTCGCTGTAACTGAGGTCCGGCACTTTCATGGCTGCGCTCCATTGGCTCTAATGGAAAAGGAGTCGTTCTCTGGCTTTCTTTGCTGAATTTTCCAAGACATGGTCAAACGCTGTTCTTGGGGCACCTGTAATAGCTACATTTGCTGCCCAGAGAGGTTGAAAGGACAAGTACGATTTATTCCCTTTCCAAAACCTAAAATAAATCCAGAAAAATATAGGCTGTGGATAATGTAATGTTAGTTATGTTAACTAATTTAACTAAACTACTGAATGTAACGTTATATAGATTTTGCTTTTTAATGTTTGTAATTGTGAATAGAGACCTACCCAGCTTTACAGGAACAGTGTTAATCCTTAATATCGTTGTCCCTTTGTCTGAATCGTCAACATCAGTGTTTTGTTTTTCTTTTCTTTCTTTCTCTGTGATCAGTAGACTTTAGCTTCTGTCTTTATTTTTTCACGTCAGTTTGACAGCCTGAATACAACGTTCAAATGTATAATGCAAACCTTTCTGAGATGGCTTATATCTCCAGGGAGCGCAGTTATAGACAGCGGCAGCGCTGTGATAAAGGTTCGACAGGTCGGACCTAGCAACAGTAACTAAGGGGGGCTTGGCTTAGCGGGGGGTCAATTGCTGGATCAAATAGCAGCTTTCCTCAAAAGCTTGGAAATAATACTTTTAAAGTAAGAAAAGGGATACTTGATCCACCTAAACATATTTGTAAAGTTCATGATAAAGACTTTAATTTATTTTTGTTGTTTTTCCGAATATAGTTTAGTGGAACTCATGCTGCTAATGTAGCCACATGGCTAACACAAAATGAGTTTAATGCAAGATAAGGAACATTTGTGTGACTGCTGTCAAATGTTTGGTTATTAGCCAGTGCATTGGTTTGAAAAGCTACAGCCAAAGTAATCAAGCTGCCGCACAGAGTGACGAGATAGCAAATCCAATCACGGTAAATGTGTCAATTAAAGGATGACATTAAAAAAAGGAGGGAAAAAAAACAGATTGCAGCTTTAAGAAAATAGACCATGCAATATAATGCATGAAAAATACAAAAAGAGGCAGTGTGAGCGAAAGTCAAGTCAAACTCTGACTTCTGAACTGTGACTCTCAAACCATTCAGTGTTTATGAAGCCAGATGCTCATTAATATCCCATCCCAATTACCAATATCAGCAGTCAGCTTCATCAGACGATTTAAAAGTGTTGGCTTTTTTCATGTTTGCTAAAGGCTGCGTGAGTGCGTTACACCAGTTTTAGCTCAGTCTTTCACACACTCACACATTCAGTGCAGCCTCCCACTCATTACCACAGTGAACTTCCCCTTCCCTTTCATTTTGTGCATCAGGACTGATATCCTTTTTATTTTCATTTCCCCTGTCATTTCCTGCATCTAATCGCACAATAACAGGTTTTTGCACCACATTCTCCTTCTGAACCGTTTATTATATTGAACTCTTTAATTTCGCATTGTGCAAATATTTAAATGTAACTTAATGTCATTTCTCTGCCGCGTTCAGCTGGATGTGCTGTGTAACGGAGAGATCATGGGCAGAGATCACACCCTGGAGTTCATCTACATGACCCGATGGAGGCTGCATGGAGAGAATGTAAGCCTGTCACCCTCACTTCCTGTTTATGTGTGCATGTTTGCATGCTCATGTGTAGATGCATTGGTGCCGGAAAGGGTGTGTGTGTATGTGTGTGTGTGTGTGTGTGTGTGTGTGTGTGTGTGTGTGTGTGTGTGTGTGTGTGTGTGTGTGTGTGTGTGTGTGTGACAAGGTTGAACTTTTATTTTATAGTTAAGACTTTGAGAAAAGGTTCAGAATTTGGCTCAAGTAAAGATTGGGGTTTATTTTATGCACATGTGAATGCATGTGTGAAAACTAGTTCTGGTTGAATGACTTGTCTATTCAGTGGTAAATAGTTTTTGCAGGAAAAAAGATTTTATTCCAAGAATCTTTTGACTCAGATTCTGAGGAAAGGGAGGATTCTGACTTCAAGCTGTGTGAAAGGTTACATTTTTGTTTGGGTTGTTGTTAGTAGAAAATGCTGAACTTTTTAGAACAAGTCACATTTTAAAGATGGCTGTGTTGCTTTCAAGATGCTTGACAGAAAGTTTTACTTCTTTTATTAATTTAATTGTACCTCTAACACCACACATACACTGCATTTGTTTGATTTATTTCAATCTTTAAAATCTTCTTTTAGCTACACTACAACTAATTACATACTGTATATATCCACACCACTGTGTACTGTGTAAAATGAGAAGGTCGCATTGCAAACTGAACAGATGCAAAGTAGTAAGAATCAACAAAGGAAATGCTTTTGTCCTTTTGTCTAACAACAAAACATGGACACACCCTTAATCCTAAAACAAAGACAGAAACCTCAAACTCTCATTTAAGGTTCAGTAGGGGACTTTTAGAAAAATAACCTTTTGTCGTGTTTGCTGTCACAATATCCTGAAAGTACACAAGACAGATAATCTGTGAAAAAAATTAAACTTGCTCCTGATGCCATTTGCTAGAATCCACCGCTCCCTGGTCAAAACAACCAATCAGAGTCTCTAATGCAGTGTCAGTTACTGCTCATGCACACGCCTCCTGGGACATGCTCTCACACAGTTGAGCTCAATATCTTCAGCCCAGCTTAAGAAGCTTTGCAAACACACTGTCTGAGAAACAACCAGCAGCAATGAAAGAGCTGCCCATCCCTCCTTCGCCGACAACAACAGCTATAGTAGAAAACGTGAGTGATCATGTCCTGACTCCACGTGGAGATTCAGACTCAATATGTTTGATGCCATGATGACAAATGGGCAAACTTTTGAGGGGGAGGCAGTGGTGTACTAACCTCTCATCCCGCTGTTAGACGTTGTTGCAGCTGCTCTTTGAGAAGACGGTGGTTTGACAGGGAACTTGTGGATTTGGTGGGAGGACATTTTGCATTGTATGTTTAATTGTTTGCGACTGCAGCTTTGAAGAAATCAGGACTAGATATCTTAGAGATATAAAATAAGCTTCAAATATAAAAAGTGTAAACATCAGACCTAGAAAAAATATGAACCAATATGTACACTTCGTCGTTGTGCAGGCAGACGAATTAACAGTTGTGCAACTGATGAATTATATACATGTGGAAATTGTGCATGGAGAAATGTGCAGATGTGCAAAATAGTGCAATTAACATGTCATGGTACAGTGTAAGATGGGCATGATTATGGAATCCACGTGCCTATTAACTGTTCAATATAGGATTCAATTCATTATAGGAATAGAATTTATTATTATATAAGTAATCATGCTCTGTAGAAAAGCAGGAGATGCTTATGCATGGAAATAATCTGGAAAATAAAGACCTGTTTATTCGTTTCTGTCAGGTGGAAGTATCTTCAGTTAGTCACAAGAAATGCAGGAGCAGAACAAACACTCCAAAAGTGTCCAAAAATGATATACTGTATATAAATATTTAGGGCTGGGCGATATGGCCTAAAAATAAAATCTCCGATTTTATTTACTTTAATTCAATTTACGATTTTTTCCGATTTCCCCCCCTACTTAAGGAAAGCAATAAGGTTTGTTGGTCAGTGCGGCTTTGTTCATCGCGGAGAGACTGGCATTTTTCATATTCGGCTGGATGTCTCTGTTTCAGGTGTTGGAATAGGTTTGTGGTGCTGCTGCCTTTCACTGCGATAGGCTTTAGGCAAATGTTGCAGCGTGGTGTCTGTTGTTCCACATCTGTCGCAGCAAACCCATACCAGTTCCAAACAACAGATGACTTTATTCCTTTCTTGGGAACAAACTTCCCGCTCTCACCGGTAGCCATTTTGTCGCTTGCTGTTGCTGTTTAGTGTATGATGTTGTCGCTATGGGAAACGAACACTACGGAAACCCCGGGGAGCCAAAAATGTGCTATTACACAAAAACTCGATTTACTTATTTTTTAAATCGCCCGCAACAAAAAATTCGAATTAATTCATTCAATCGATTTTTCGCCCAGGCCTATAAATATTTATTCCTGTTGCCTCAATTAAGTGCACTTGACTAACTCTTGAAACTGCAGAAGCTTAGCTGTTTTAATTATTTGTGTTTTTTTAAACTAAAAGTAAAATATATGTTACCAGCATAAACATATTTCCACCAAACACTCACAATGTACATGTTCTCTTGTGAATGAAGTGAATGTGGAGATTAGCCTGGACTGAAGTTAGATTCCTGAATTATTATCCCAGTCCGTCCTTTGGTGAACACGCTAACGTCCTCCCTGTAAGCACTGTCAAAAAATATCTAGTCATCAGGTTACTTTAAGACGTCTAGGTTCCTTATAACAACAGCAGCATTTCAATTACTACATTTTAATGTGTAGTTAGGACTTGCTTCACATTGTAATATAGCAGGCCCTGCTCATTCCCAGGGGGTCAAATGGCTACGTATTGTCACGTCCTTTGGTGTCTGGTACAAACACATTTAGCATCATCGCTTAACGCTAAAAGTTCTATAAATGAATAACAGAAAAGTCAGAGTAAAGAGGTGGTTGGAGTCGATGGGTGGGTCAGAAACCAGGCTTCCACCGGTGTTCCCTTGTGAAACAAAAAGTCAACATTGGTTATTTTTAGTGATGTTACTAACCCGTTCTCATTCCCTGACCCGTCACATATGGACGCATGGTCAAGACCCATCTGCGTCAGTCTGTAACGCACTTGGGATCCCTATAGCATCATAGTTCAACGCAGTGGGGGGGGGGCCTGTAGCGTCAGTTTTTGATTGTAAAAGCAGGTGTATGATTTTTAACAGAAAAGACTGAGTAAGGAGGTAGATGGGTTGGATGGAGGGCCAGAACCCCAGCTGTGAACCAGGAGACCGGGGTTGGTGTTGCGTGTGAAACAGAAAGTCAACATTAAGTATTTGTATTTAAGTTACGTGAGTAAATTTAGTAAATAGGTCACGCAAGTGATGTTAGTTAACTTCCGTGTGACCTGACGTACGTAGTTATTTTAATCCAAACCATGATCTTTTCCTAACCTTAACCAAGTAGTTTTGTTGCCTAAACCTAAAGAAGTACTTTTTGAGCCTAAACCAAACAAAAGTACTAAACTAATGTTTAGAAACGCTTGCGTTTTATTTTGAAAGTCTAACCAGACATTGCATATTTGTTGTTGCTAAGCGTTGCTAACTTAACCGCGGAGCCATAAACGTTTAAAACGGACGCTAAAGGGGTTCCCTTGGTGTTAAAAAGCGACGCCAAAGGGCCGTGACCAAGCGTCAGTACGAGTAGGGAGTGAGAACGTGTTGATGTTACGTAAGCAGCGTCACTTAACTTACATAATTTAAGTTACGTAAGTAACGTAGTTCTTTTAACCCAAACCATGATCTTTTCCTAACCTTAACCAGGTAGTTTTGGTGCCTAAACCGAACCAAATTGTGACGTTTCACAATGTTAAAGACTAGTTTTATTTTGAAATTGTTGCATATTTATTCTTGCTAAAATTACTGTTTAGCCCTACACAAACAAAAACAACACTAAAGCGCTAAAATGTGACGCCAAGGGGTCTTTACCAAGCGTCCAAATGTGACTGGGATGAGAACTGGTTGAAAACCGCCACAATGCTGTTGAAAACATAATTAGAGTGTAACCAAGACCTGTAACAAATCACTTCTCAGCCTTTTTATGCCCACTTTAAACCCAGAAGTCTATTTACCTGCAAATCACCAAATCAGTGATTACTAGGATCATGATGACTTCTTCTTCTCTTTGTGAGTGTGTTTAGATTTGGAAACACGGTGACTCGGCTGAACAGACTCCATTAGGGCGAGAAATTCACATTCACTACAGGTGAATGCTCTGATTTTGATTGCATTTGGAGACGGCTTGCTCAAGTATTAAATGTAGTTTTATTACCCCAGCTCCACTATGAGCAAAATCTTCTGTTCAGTGTTTCAGTGTCTCCTCCTCCTCTGCTCTGCCTACCACTCTCATCTTCCAAAACAACAGGCAGAAGTCATTCCGTCAGAATTATTTATGTCCTGCCTGGTGAGTCAGAAGGATAAGCACCAAGAAATTATTTTTGAAGCCTGTCTGGTTAAGGACAAGGTAAGGAGAGGAGTGACGGAGAGGGTGTGAGAGACAGATACAAAGCATGAGGGTCGGGAATGGAGACAGAAGAGGCAGAGAAAGACGATAGGAGCCATTCATCAGTCTCATCCTTCTGACAACGCCACAGCATGGCTTCATTTTCCCCCTCTGCCGCCGAGACACCCAGAGGCCGGTCAGGAAAAGGAAAAATAAATTTGTTACCACTTGGCTGTCTGCATGTCATTTAGTCAGAACAGGAAACTGCCTGCTGATTGCCATCAGAGTGATTTAGAGAAACATGAGACTCAAATCGGATCTGGGAAATAGCGTTCCTTGTTGTGACTGGGTAATGAACACACTCTGAGGTGTGTTATTGCTGACTGGCAGTTCATTAATATGGTTCAGCAGTGAAGATGTTTGCACGGTTTGGTTGATTTCTGTTTAAATTAGCTGTCAACATTTTGTCCCAATAAGATTCCAGAAAGCTAAGATTAGATTAAAACAATATATTGTCAATCTTTGACTAATTTAAATAGCATCACAAAGACCAATCAGCCCGGTCTCCATCAAAAGTAAATATGTTTAGGGGAAACAAATACAACCCAGGCAAGATAACCATAACCAAGTGCTTCGGCTTGCCCAAAGAAACATGTAAATGTTAATCAGGCTTCAGTAGCCAGGAGCAGATATTGTTGGATAACAATAAAATGTGTTTAAAGTAAATGTTTGGCAGATACATACAATGATAAACATTTCTTGTTTTGTTGATTCCAAAAACAAAATCCAGGTCATTACGTTTCTTACTAAATGTATTTGCTAATGTAAAGTTGTTGTGAAGACATTCAAATCTCACCATACACAACTTACAAACATATTAAAATAGTAGTTTTTGGAGCGAACAGCATGTTTTACATCCTCCTCCAGATTCATTCATCCAGACACATCACTGACGGCATACACACTCTGTAGCCTATTATGTAGCCTACACATTCAATGCAACAGCTTTGTCATCAGTTCTACCTTTACAAAGTTTACAATGTTCAGTTTTGTTGACATTGGAAATTTGTAAATTCAATTATATATTTATTAATGAACTCAGAGGGTGTTTTTGACTGGACAACATTATATTGAGAGGTGATTTTCCTAATTCCTACTATTTACATAAATGACCACCAGCACTTGTACCAGAGCAGGTTTACATGGTTTCATTTTCAAAACACACCATATTTTCTGTCACACTGCACGTTGCTGCAGCTCCTCTTTGTTTTAGCTATGGGGTGATACATTTTGTCTCTAAATGATCTTTGTTGGGAGTTTCACATGCTCAGTTCCTAGTTAAGGACTACTAGCAAACGAGCTGTTTTCAGGCAGTTCAGAGCAGAGTTTTCTGTGGGGGATGGGAACTCCCTTTGGACTGGACTTTGGGCTTTTTCACTTTGCAAACCTGTTACAGGCACAAAAAAGATATAAACTCAATAAAGAAGAGAAGGAAAAGAAGAAAGCCAAAAAGCAGAATATGACCGCTTTAAATGCTAAAATATATAATTTAATTAACACCTCTATGATGAACATAATAGGTGTCACAAAAGCTTTTAGACTTTAATGCAGAACAGTGGTTTTGGATTGCTTTAGATTGTACAGGCGTACCTAATAGAGTAACTGTGATAACGTGACCAGTGGGGTCATCAAGGATAAGTACACAGTAGAGGGAATGTAGTACGTATAAGAAGGATTTTAAAATCCATGCATCTGTTTAATCCTTAGGTTGCAGATAACAAATATATATTTTGGACTGCACAATAAATGACCACGGTGTTCATCTGTGGGGGAAAATTACATAAAATCAATGTGTTTCGTCATCAAAGTCTTAACAGTAGCAGTAGATGGGGAGGGGCAGGTGGTGATAAAGAAGACTGACCTGAACCTGGCTGTGCACATAAAGTGTCTAGATAACAGACTCACTGTCTAAATGCCAGATGGTCGCTGACAGTCGTGTTGGATAGACAGAGCCGATCCACATAGTCCCTCTGTGTTTATTCTGTTCAGACAAAGGTCAGCTCTGCCTCTCAGATTAGATTAAAAAAGAATAATCACGTTGTTTTTAAGCACAAATTTATTTCTGAGATCAGCCCCGAAGTTTGAGCTGTGACAGAGTTGTTCCGTCCTTCCTGTAATTGAGAAGCAAATCAGTTTCAGGTGTTGGCTCCGTTTGTTCTGAAGCAGGAAAGTTTTGGCCTGAAAGATGGAACAAAACTCAAGACTGAAACCCAAAACTTTTTCCTATACAACGTCAAGCAAGTGCTTGCAAGTGCTCCATCCAGAGAATACTGAACCTCTTTACCGCCTCAAACACACCACACTCTCCAGAAGTGGAGTTTAATATAAAGCAATTATTTTTCTTAAATAAGCAACAAAAACAACAACAAATCTCAAGGGGAAGGGTGCTTTGACACAGTGTTTCATCAGGAAGATGTAATTGAAGAAAAGGGGATCCACAGATTCAAAAATTTGAAAGAGAGCAGCCCACCAGGGCAGAGGAAAACCCCAGGTGTATTTAAAAGCATATAATGTTCCTACACTGGCCTGATATATTACTTGTATAGTTTCAATAAACTTTCCAAATTAGTGTTGGGTTAGAGAAACAATTAATGCAAAAGGTTTGTGTGTTGGTTGTCCAAACAGTGCTTGTAGTTTCAGAGAAATTAGGTTAGTTCAGAAATACTGGAAAATCATAATTGTTGCAAATTTAATTGTCCTCCAGATTCTAATGTATTCTACAAATGTTCTTCCAAATAAAACAGTAAAACAGATTGTTCTTGCCTTCGAACGTGACCACGCTGCACAGAACAGATGAACCAGGCAGGAAGTCAGACAGAAACAGCATAGAGAAATTGGTAAATTTTCACAATAAAACACCCTGTGCGGACTCCTAAACGTATATCAACAAAAAACACAATCAAAACCAAAAAAAAGAGATCATTTATCTATGTAGCGTGTTTAACCATGGTAGAAGCACAGAAAACAATTACAAGAAATGACCAAATCAACAAAATCTGAACCAGTCATCACAATCAGGTATGAAGCCGTAGACAGGATGGAACAAAACCGGAAGCATAAAAAGGACAAATTACACGTTGGGCAGTCAAAACACTCGCTTCCGATGGGATTTGTAGCTGTGCAGAGGACGAAACAAAACCGTGTGCAGCCGTGCCCTGTGGAACCCCTGGGTAAAACCATCACACATCGCAGTTAAAGAAGATTCATATTCCCATTTTCTGGTATGCCACTAAAGGTTTACATTTAGCCACAAAAACCAGCCAGGGGAAAAGAACTTTAGTGCCTCCTTTTAAAGTCACAAACTTTTTCAACCCACCCTGACCTTCTCCCTTTGAGCTGCTGTGGCTGCACAAACTACTCATCATTGGCTCATGATTGAATATGTGTCTGTTTATATCCTCACCGCGCCTTCTCTTTGCCTCTTAAAAAAATCTTTCTAAAGACACCTTTACAATCAGTAAATGTCAGACAGAAAAAGAAAGAGTTCCATGAAATATTCAGGGTCCCAAGAGGAGGAAGCTTTTAAATCTTATTTCATGAGCTTAACTGCCACATATTCATGCGGGATACGTACTATGTAAAAAAATTTTTTAGCTATACCAATCATTATTTGACAGACTATTTAGTTTTCAGTTTATTTCCCTTTGTGGAGTTTTGCTGGTGCCGCACGTTGAGTCTACGGTTCAGTCATCTGACACCAGAGCAGACTCCCTTAAAACTGTCTTGACAGCTGAACAGAATATGTGATATTGCCGGATAATTAAAGTGTTTGGAGACAGAAACGCTGAGTGAAAGAGATGTCAGTGATGCAGACAGACACAGAGGCGCAGTGATAGTCTGGTTAGGTTGGATCCAGTGTTCTTTTTTTCTGAGACATGATGCAGCAAAATGCAGGAAGCCGGAGGAGATGACAGCAGCTGTACTCTGCAGCACCAGCAGCCTCAAGCTGCCAGAAATAGGAGACAAAAACAGGAGACGCGCTCTTCACTCTGCAGCTGCTGTGACACAAACACTCGCCTTTTTTCTTTCTGAATTTTTCATGAAAAGGGCAGCTCATATCTTTTGACTCTTTGAGATGCGCTTTACAGCCAAAGGAGCCAGAAATGTTTTAGTAGTCAGCATTGACATTTCTATTATTTAACCACAGTGGTGGATGGATTACAGAACGGGCCTACAGACCACAGGCCACACAGGGGACTGAGAGGTCCAGGGTCCCCTGGGCTAAGTCATCTATATGAAGGGACCGTTAACTTCTAAAAAAAAAAGAAAGATACAACCTAAACATTCACCATAAGGATGTTGCATGATAGATCAACATCAAAGAAGTGAGGATTAAAGTTGCAGAGATTGCTATTTATTGATGTGTCCCTTCTCCTTCCTCTGTACTGCTCTGGAAAGATATTTGATTTCATTGTATTTCAATGGTTGAAATACAATGAAATACAGCTTGTAGCATTCTGGCAGGGCAGGTAGCGACGCGGTTTGTGTATTACTCATTATTTTAAGGTAAACTATTACCGTAAAACTTCAATTAATAGCCGAGTCCCAAATAGCCGCCTACCCTGTTTACTGACCTGGTGTGGGAACATATTTTGACAAATAAACGCAGGTCTCCATTAAACGCCTGGTCTGGTTTTTATAGAAGTTCTATGGATGTAGAAAACCTGTTAAACCCCGCCGGGTTGCCCGGTTTAGCTGCTTCTAAGCTGCTTAGATCGTTTGAACATATGATCAGTATGGACATGCTACATGGTTAGATTCTCCACAATTCAATAGTTCAGTTCATTTAACGGAAACAACGACAGGTCGATCAAAAGAATCAAAACAGCTTTTCATAAAAATTTATCCAAGTTGTGAATCCTGTCATGTGAAGTCCATCGCTCTCTGTCTGCTAACCTCTGCCACACTTCTCTCATCCTGCACCGTGTTGTTGTTTTAGTTACGTTGCTGCCTACAAAATATAACGTATTAGCCGTCTGTCGGAGCTACATCAAATGAATGACGTGTATTTGATATTATTGGATAATAAGTAAAATAGTTTGAAATAAATAAACTGTTTCATAGTAGTCTATTTCAGTTTTGTGCAAAAGGAATTAAAGCCTGTTCCATATGGACGCCTGCCCAAATATAGGCAGGATAAATTCAGGGATATTAGCAAACAAAAGCCCGGGCTATTAATCAGTTTACGATACTTATGGTTCAGATTTAGTAAGCCGCCGTGGGGATCATCTGACAAACCTCATTCATCAGCCAACGAGTGAAAAGCTTTCTGGGAAAGCCAGTCTGTATTCCAGCCTACTTTTTCATCACTTTTGGTCTTTTTCTCTTCCCATAATGCTAATGTGTTTTTCCAGGTAACTTTTGACGAGAAACGTAATTGATACGTGAATTATGCTCCCAGGCAATGCTTTTTGAATTGAAGGATGCATTAAATCTGTTTTTAAATAAACATATGCCATCAGACATTTTTGATGTACACATTTTTTTGTTATTAAAAGCTTTACCAAGTTTTTGGAAATTAAAAGCTAAACCTAAATACATTTTGATAAGCAAGCTTGCTTCTGGATTCATATTTAATGAGATGCAACCCTAAGCCTAATAAAAAGAGTTGTTCGTTATACATGTAGCACTTAGACCCACTGGATTCTCTCTGTTTTTCAGCCCAAACAGTGGATTTATAGCCTTTTGGAAATTAACTTTTCAATTGAGATTCAGCAGAGCGAGCAGCAGCCAGGCCTCTATTACTTCTTATTTATTTTTATATTTCTTCTGCATCAGACGCCTGGCGCCTCTGTCCATGTAGAGCAGAGCCAGGTGGATCCTGGACAGTTTAATGGAAACAGGTTTACAACTCTCTGACTTCAGGAAACATGCTGTTTGAACTCAGATGAAATGAGAGTCGCCCGGTTTGTCTTTTTCTCTGCTTCAACAAACAAGTCAAACAATGTGTGTTGTAACTACTGGAGATTTATCCTGCACAGACACTTTCACAGCCTCAAAAGTGAATATGACAGTTGATAAATGAAGCCCCCATGTTTCCTCACTTTTTAGAAATACATTTGAGAACCTTTCAGCCTGAACGACTGAGGAAACAAGCAAGAGGGGAGAGAACTCAGTATGCATCTCTTCTTTTAAGGCTTTAACTCTCTCAGTTACTCCCAACGACTGTTCTGCTTACAGGGTGATTGAATTAGTAAAGGAGTTTTAAAGATATTTAAAAAGCGTGTTACCCGACAGGTTCTACTTCTACTATGCATTTGTCACCACTTCCACTCATGCGCAGTAGAAGTAAAACAGACCCTTACGTCAGTGGAACCACACGATTGGCAGAAATACGCTGTTAAAAGCCGACGATTGGCTTTCTAATGGGACTTTACCGTTACGGGCTTTCCCCATAGAGTTGTATTGAGAATGTGATTGAGTGGCGTGTCTCCACTAAAATGTCTCTGCTATAACTCAAGCAGGTCACCCGGTGGGCTTCAATAGGTTTTATACATCCAGAAACCAGACCAGACCTCTAACTGAGACCTGCATGTATTTGTCAAAATGTGTAAGGCCAGTAAAGGTACGGGCATCAAACTGGGATGCTTTAAATTGAAGTTTCACAGCATGACACACACTTCAGGACAATTATTAATCTCTTTAAGTTCCTATTAGTTGCTTCTGGAGAAACAGTTGAGGGTTAGAGTTTGGTCTAGTGTGTGTGTTTCAACACATGTCATATTGTATTGCTGAAACACTGGTTGAAAATACATGCTGATGATTTGTGTGACTGCTCTTGCACCTTTTTAAGCCCTCCTAAAAGTCGATAAATGATAACCTGCACGCAGGATTTTCCAGCTTTAGTGATTTAGTGTTTATCAAATTACCCCTCTGTGTTCCAGCAGCAGCAGCAGCGGTGCGTTTATCTTCTGAAGTATGGTTATTTACAGTGTGAGGACCAAAAGATCGATTTTCTCTCTCTGAAACAGTTTCTCTTTTTTCTGTCTCTCCCTCAGACGTATCCCATGGTTCTTGAGTACCGGCCACGTATCGACTTTGGCTGAACTACGGCTGCAAGAAGAGGACCACATACACACACTTACACATGTATATATAAATGCACACACACACACACACACACACACATTATAAACGCCTATATTTGCACGTGGACAAACACAACACAATCAACATACACACGCCCACAATGTGCAGAGAAAGAGAAAGATTTTAATGTATTTTTGTACAGCGACATGATGATGAAGTGCATACGTTGTTATGGTAAAGAGGTTTTATGCTACATAGAATAATATATGCTATAATATATATTTTTAAATGTATGTCCCTGTGCCTAAAAACCTGTTGAGATCAGAAATGAAGTATGATCATATCTTCACTTTGCCTGTCTAACTCTGTAGATTAAATGTTGATTTTCTACTGTTGATGACTGTTTTTATTTGCCTGATTGCAGTTTGATCTCATCACTTCACTCACTATCTGAAGGTGTGGCTAACACAAGTAACGATCAGCCTAAAACATGTATGCTTTATTTGGATTTAGTGATTTTTTTGGTGAGAACAGCCTCAATGTTCACTTGGTACATACGAGCATTAACAACAGAAAAGTGATTTACATAGAGCAGCAATACTTTAAAGTTGAGCATCGACGCCCCCTGTACGGGGGGGGGCAGCACGCAATTTTTGCGCAAAATGCAGATTGAGAAATCTGTCTGAAAGTAGTATTGCATCGCCCTACCCATGCTACACCTCTGTGAAGCTAGGAGGCTCAGCTAGAAACGACCAACCATTTTATCCACATCAAACACCAAGCATCTAAATGAGCTTATATCAAATCTCTCTGTGATCACTGTACATGGCTGCAGTTATTGCCATCCAGATATCTC
>NW_024040793.1:0-25000 GCF_014851395.1 Micropterus salmoides | reverse complement strand
TTTTCTTGACCTCCACAAATTTGCACCTTTGTTTCAAAAGTGTTTCTGCCTTAGATTAGACCAATACAACAAATTCTGTGTGTAATTTTATTCAAAGGGATTTTTACTGTAATTATGGTTGTTTTTTGGGGACACAGTATAAAGTGAAAGAAAGCCACAGAATTGGGCAGGAAACTTTTTTTGCATGAGTAGACAGTTCTGCCATGGTCAAAGTTTATATTTTAGTTTGAAATGACGCAAAAACACACCTAAAATGTCAACAATATATAAACAAAAAGTCTAAGATGATGATGGCATAGAAAAAACGCAAGCTTTTAATAATTTTTTTTTTCAAATTGATAAATTACTATGCTGACTGAAAACTTTTGGTTGGGTTGTACCACAACATTAGAAGAAATCAACCTTTAGAGCCCCTAATCAGAACACCTAGGGGATGTAGGGGTGTTGGATAAGAGTTACTGTGAAATATATTGTGCTGTAAGACCATGCAAAGCTTCATAAACAAACTTTCAAAGTCACTTCTTTTCAGTGAGCTGGTGAAAGGACGCCAACACAGGAGAGATATGATCCCTGTTTTATTTGCCTGTCAGGAGCCTAGCTGCTTCATTTTGAAATCACTTGCAGCTGTGAACTGGCTTTACAGTTGATACCACAATACAGCAAGGAACAATAGTCCAGTTTAGAGGAAATAAAAGCATGGATAACTTTTTCAAGGTCAACAAAAGACAGAATTCATTTCTTTTGAGATATTTCTCAGCTAGATAAAGCAGGATTGGGCACTCTGTTAGTCTACTGTTTAAAATTTGGGTCACGATTAAAATAAACAATGATTTTCTGGAATGGTGCAATACATTTGCTGACATATTTCCAAAGTTTTTCAGTTTACAAAGTTCAGGTTGGGACTATCTCCAATTCATTGTTAAACATATAACAAATATTTGGTGTTTGCCAACAATCAGTTAAAATAAGCACAGTGTATCATCTGTGTAACAATGGAATTAAATTATGCTTCCTAAAAACAACCACATTGCTGGCCCTCAGATCGTCAAATCTTGTGACAGATTACAAGTGACATGGAAAGAACTTCCTTCACTAATGCTAATAATTGCCCAGCAGAGAGAACCTGAACTGCTCAAATCTGCATGACTCCACAGTCGTTTGAGTGGTTTAGCATAATAAAATCTTGCACTTACACTTATTGAGCAGAGAGAATTTTAGGATATCTCTTACCTGTTTGAGACTCTGCCTGCACACTGGTTTTATCACTCTGCATGGACAGAGGAAAAAAGTGTATTGGTAAATGCAGACCAGAAAGCTCTTTTCATTCATTATTAAATCAGAAAAACTGGAAACAAACCTTATTATTATCATTTAAAGGCCAGTTGATAGACACATAGTGTCTGATTTTTCTGTGAATTACAAAAGCCAATTAGTACATCAGGGAAGTATTATGCATTCATATATTTTTCCAGTATAACTACTCACTTATTGTAAATTACATTTAGCAAGACTGAATCAGCCAGGCCTCAACATACTGTCACTTACCCTCCCTGTCCAATTACAGGTGTGATCTTCACATTTTGCTGAATGCTGTCTCCATTCTTCTTTTTGGCATAATAAATCCCCTGCCACTCCTAAAACATCATAGGCCAGAACAGAGACAGAGGAAATGAAACATACAGACACATAATTTAAAGACATAGGAACATATTTAGGAACCATTCAATGTAAAAACGGATAAAATATAAGATTTGAAAATGTGGACTGTGGTGTGGACTGGGTGTAGCATGGCGGTGTCTGTGGTGCAGGTTAGGTCGGGGGATGGTGTGCGTCAGAGTATTTCAGAGAGCAGCAAGTTACTTTAATGGGTAGGGGAAGCGCTCCTGGAGTCCGGTGTGCTTGTTTCATGTCCCCCCACCTATAGACTGCTATGGCAGCTTAAAAAGGCCCATCCTGCTGTTAGCCTGTCTGGGACTGACCTTCGCTCTCTGTGTAGTAAGATTACAGCACAGCCATCAACCGCTGTTCTTATGCACATGAAACAGAGCTGCTGGATGGCCAGTGGTGCAAATTTACAGCACACATGGATGCATGTGCACGCATGCACGCACAGACACAAAGGAGCAGGAGCAGATGAACATAATTTACAAGAATGATCTAAGTGTCAGAATCAGCTTTATTGCCAAGTAGGTTTACACATAAAAAAGGAATTTGCTTTGGCATTTTGGTGCATAACAATAAACATAGTAAGTGGAAAATATAAGAAAGACATGAGATGCGATAGTCTACAATGACAACTATATTACATGCCACTATGTATATATCGTGTATCAGCAATCACAAGGTGATCATTTATTTCTTGGTGAGGTTGAGTGGCCTGAAATGTATAGTGTAGATGAGATGATTTCATGAATGCATATTACCTTTCCTTTCCGTATGCAGGAATTTATTGTTTCAAGGAGATCAGGCTTATTCTTCTCACTTTTAGGCACTTCTATTATTTCCTTCCCTATTAGCTCGCCTCGTTGGTAGCCCATAATGGACTCATAGGCAGGATTCACGTACTGTAAAGGAGAGGTAACAAGGGTGTTTAGACTTGATCTGAGATGGCGATCTACTGTTCATTAATTTCCACAGTAAGTTTAGACAAAATTAAGATGATGACCTCTAACGACATATGAACCTTGCCAAACAAAACACCATGTACTTAGAAAAGCTGACAAAATCGTTGCCGATTTCAAAAAACTCAAAATACATATTTTATGTGAAAACATAACGCGATAACACAGGCTACAGTGCTTTGACGTTAACAAAAGGAGGCATTCAGAGGGGCAGAGACCGCAACAATCACTACTGAGAACTGGGATCACAAGACATGAACAGGCACTAAAACAGGAGAGAAGGAGAGAGAAAGCAAGAGGAGGAGGAGGACAAGAAGGTAGACAGATAGATGAATTGTTCGTCACAATAAAGCAGTTATAAGTATTTGAGTTGATTAGAAACCCACCTGAATTACTTGATCCTCAGAAGTGATCTCTATGGCCTCTTGGCTTTGTTCTAGAGCTGTGAAAATAGCATTTGCAGCCCTTGTATAGGCAGAGAGAGAGACAAGTGAATCAGAATCATTAACTTGTGCAACAAGCAGAATGTCCAGCATCTATTTATATTTTAATTAAATTAAAAAGTGGATAATCTTTATAATGTCTTGCTGTCAGTGCAGCAGCTTTGAATAAGGGTATTTTGTAATTAATTTAAAATGTAACTACAGCATTGTGTATAGTATACAACTAACCTCAGTTTGAACTGAGCCCGCACCTCTCCATGCTCCAACTGTAGCAGCTCATTATAGCAGGCCATCATATTGGCATTCTCCACATATCTCTGGAGGTCAGAGTGCAACACAGATCAATCATAGACATCTTAAATTTCATTTCCATATTGATGTGTTATAAAATATGTTATAATGCTGATAATGCTATGAGTAACAATGATTCAGGTATAGGGAACTCGATACACATAGTCTACTAAGCAAACAACAAGGATTTACAATCTGTATTCTTGTCTGACACTGCTGAGTGTTGACAGTTGGGATATAAAATACATATCAAAAGAATAATACAAATACAGCCAGCAGAAGACACATTCCCACACAATGTTGCTCACCCTATTAAAGCCAGCATTGATCAGGGGCATCACAGAGGCTTCCTCTCTGTCTGGCCTTAAAATAGAACACATGTAAGCATTGCAATAACAAATGTTTGTTTAGAGAACATAGGACAAGCTGCGGGGCTAGAGACCTCCGCTGAGTCAGGCATTTTAATTCTGACCACACTCCTAAAAGTTAGCTGCTTAAAAATACAGTGAGGAAAAGGACAAGAAGGGGAAGGGGGTTCAGCGAGTTGTACGTACCTTTTTACAACGGCGACTATCACAGTGTTGTCTGAAGAGTTGGCCGCTCTAATTGACCTGAATGTAAACAGAGAGAGCCTTTTAGCCAGTGAGCAGGCTGGTGGAAAAGCCCATGGCATCAAATCAATGTATTTTTCAGTTTTTCACGCTCCGATTCTCCCAGGCAGGCAGAGCCCAGTGGAGGAGCTCTGTGAGCAGGCCTAGGTCTCTGAAAGAATGCAGTGTACAGGGCCACTCATCGGCCTGTGGTTTTCCCCAGCCAGTGGTCATAAAGGCCCTTTAGTTCCCCATCAGAGCCTGTGCGTGTACACTGAACATATGGATTGGCCAAAATGAATAGGGTTAACATACACACTGGCAGGGCAAATGAATGTTTGTAAATGTGTTTTTGGTTTGGGCAGAGGCTAAAGATAGAGGGTGGTATGGGAAGGCACCGCTCATTTTTCGTTGACATGACTCCACTATGTAGCATGCGATAGAAGCTGGTGAGTGCAAGGCAAGCTGGCCATTTACTCCCACAGAGTCATAACCACACGTGCTACTAAATCTACTGTAACACATGAAACATGCATGCTATAATTGGTCCTATCAAGATCATCTAGTCTGGGTTATGTCTTTGGTCGTTGATGGCAGTCACTATTAGAATTCAAATTCAATTCAACTGTGTCCACTACATCAGTGATTCCCAACTAGGAGCACAGAGTACTTCAGCAGTTGCCAGGGGGGGCAAAGAAAAATTGTGGAGTAGCTCAATTCATTTGAAAAAAATAGTATTTACAAATTGATTTAAAAAGGTCAAGCTAAAACTAATGGAATAATGGCTGAAATAGAAGTAATGGATAAATGGTTATAAATGCTTTGACCACTCCAGTGGTAATATGAATGCAAACATCTAAACACTGATAGTTCAATTGTATGAAAACATAATTTTAACAATATACACTTGTATATAATTAATAGTCTTAAATAGAATCCATCTTAAAATAATATCAAACACCTGTTATGATCCAAATGTTCCACATTTGGAACATGACAGGTGTTAATGGGCTATTTGAGTTCATCTGACAGGGCGGTGGGGAACACCAAACAAAAAATTGCTGGGTACCACCAAAACTACCTAACATCCTAGAAATACAAGCCCACTGATGATGAGAGAACTGTCCTACCGGCATAGTGCTTCGGCGTCAAAGTGTCTGGAATGTCTGTGGTCAATGATGACGAGGTCATGATGCTTCTCCAAGAAGCATTCAAGAGCCGACTCTGGTGTTCGTGCCATGCTGCACCTGAAGTTGGCCTTCTCACATGCCCAACAGAAGCCATTACTTTGACTGTCCTCTTTGGCAAAAACTAAAAGTACCTGCAAAAAGAGAGATGGCATACAGGATATATATCCAACTGAGTAATTTGTTTTATTAAGTTACCTCTTGTAATGTCATACTGCTATTATCCATATATATATTACTTATTTAAATACTTAACAATACATAAGAGATCATATTTAAATATAAACTGGATAAAGAACACAGCAAAATAAGGATTACAAACAAACATCAGAAAAATCTTACATTTGAGCAGGTATATACAAACAAGCATTACGAAGTGCTTTTAAAGATGAAGTGAAGTGGTCCATAAAGTCAGGAACAGAGATAGCCAGCAAATCCTCACATTTGAGAAATGGGACCTACTTATTTTGATATTTTTGTTTGATAAATAACTGTTGCAAATTAAGTAATCAATTAATTAACACATCGTTTCAAGATTAATCATAATGTAAAGTACACATCATTTTGGCAAGACATGCAAAACAAAGTGTGCAGTCCTTTAGTAGGTGTAAAGTACTTCGACTAACTAACTTTTATTATTGTAAAACATTAATAGAGTTACAGGGCTGAATGATATGAAACTTTGATTTGATTAGGAAAACCGGTCTAATCTAAACTAATCATAAATGTTCTCCCTCCAACCTGCTTTCAGTTCATCAAGAGAAAGTTACAGTAAAAATGTGGTTTTGATGAATCAGTGTATCAACAGCTCTGAGTTGTCAAATCATTGGTGCACTCATGCTATTTGCGCCTGTCATCCTAATCAACCTGCAGTGCGGGCTAGACTGTGAGCTCAGGCCTCCACTGGACAGGCCCTGATTGATCAGGCTCAGCTCGCACTGTAGTGCGTCAGAGATTTTATTGTCTGCTGCCATGATCTATGACACAATTAGTTGAGGTGGCCTTGACTGGCTGTGGCCCCTCCCACCGGTCTGCCAAGGCTGTGGCAGAAAGTGCTGCTGCTACCGTCAAACCAGCCATTGAGAGCACACTCTCTCTCTGCCAGCATACTTTCATATAACCTCTTACTTGCGTAAATACTGGACCAGAGATTTAGGCCTGCCTCCAAGAGCAGTGCTGCACTAAGAGTAGATTCATGAGTCACACTCTCAAACAGACGTCATCTCTAACTGTTGGCAGAGAGCAAAATGAACGTAAAGAAGGGAATGTTTGTTCTGCAGTTTGCATCACACCTGTAAAATTAAGTTAGGGCACAAAGACGTGACTTTGTTGAGAAAACTAGAACTACTGTCCTCCACACAATTACGGGATAGAGGATTGGTTGTTTTGACAGTTGTCCTCTTGATTCATTCTGGCGGTGAGGCTTTAGGCCTGAAGCACAGAACCCCTACACCCAACCATATTCCACATATGAACATTTTCCCTACAAGCAGCAATAAGTGTCCAGGTCATAAATACATCATCACGGAGTCCTGCAGCTATGTTTGGTACGCACACGGAATTAGATCAGAATTCCACATTGGGATGTTGGTAGAAAAGTCGACATTCCTGCAGAACTGGAGGAACGGGGTAATATAGGCTGAGATAAGGTCTATTCAGATGCCTGTGTTCAGACTAGACAGATACGGCCAGCTCAGTAGTAACACACCCAGTCGCAACAGACAAAAAATAAATCTCTCAAAGCAGCTTTTTTTTTTAGGGGGGATACACTGTTTATGCTCCACAGAAACAGATGGAAAAGGCAGAGAAAGAATCAGTGAGAAAGACAGCAAGAGGAGGAAAAAAAATAGTTTGAAGGGGGTAGCAAGAATTTTGGCAGTGTCTGTTCGCTCTATCTAGAAAACATTGTTGAAAACAGAGAGGGCCTGGCCAGATCCTGTGAGCTGCGAAAAAAGAGGAGGAGTAGAGATGAGGAGGGCATGGCAGGATCAGCTGTGAGTGACAAAAACAGGAAGGGGATATCTCTCTACCTCATTTTCCTACTGTGGCCACACTGGAGTGCATCAGACAATAAAGCCGAATCTGTGCACTCATACATGGCATTAAATTACAGGACGTCTACTGTATTGCTTTTGTATTGCTTTTCTTTGGCCCTCACTGACTTCATATCGTCATTGATGTACTAAGTTTAGCAGTTGTTGCGTTTTGTTGCTAATAAAAATTTGTATTTGACTTGAAGGAGCTATACACCAGGGCTGCAACTTACAATTATTTTCATGATGATTGTTTTGATGCCCATAAGAATTTCTCTTTCAAATGTCCTATTTTGTCTGCGATGGTCTGGCGACCTGTCCAGAGTGTACCCCGCTTTTCGACCGATGTCAGCTGGGATAGGCTCCAGCCCCCCGCGACCCTGTACGTAGGATAAGCGGTTGACGTTGGATGAATGGATGGATGGATGGATGGATGGATGGATGGATGTCCTGTTTTGTTTGACCAACAGTCCAAAACCCAAAGTGTTCAGTTAAATCCAATATCTGAGAAAGAAAAGCGGCTACACCTCACATTTGGGCGGTTGGAACCAGCAAATGTTGGCGTATTTGCTTGAAAAATAAATAATTGAATTAATCGATTATCAAAATAGCTGATGATTAATTTTCACCTCTGCCATTCACCCTTGAAACCAAGATGAAACCAAATTTTGCACAGTTTCAAAATACATTTAAATTCTTAAAAGGAATTTTTCAAAGACTCCAAGTTTTCACACAACAGCAGCAATGCATGCCAAAGAACGAGCACAGTAACAAACTGTATAATGAACCATTGAACGTCCTATTTGCAGTGACGAAACTGGTCCATGGATCCTCTGTGCAGTTCTTCCATAACATGCATTGTTCATTATGGTATGTTCTTCGTCATAAATGTTTGGCCTTGCTGCCTTGACAACCGAAGACTGCATCACACACAATACGTCCATTAACAGTTTTTTTTCCCTTCCTCTTCTTCTTCGAATGTTTGCATGGGGACTTTTTTCTTCCTTTAATCTCTTAGCGAGGTGTGGTATCGTTGAGAAATTCAAGATTAGTTCTAACTGCAAACAAAAGTGGGTGACGTTTTGAAATACTAATCCGAGAAAAATGCTACCAAATATTGACAGTCACACCAAGTTTAGCTCCGCGGCTCAGCTAAAAGCCACCTAAATGATAGAGACATAAACATTTCATTGGAGCACTTCTGTTGTTCCGTGGAAAGCCTGAATGCGTTCAAGCACATAAGCATCAATCATTCAGATGTTTGGCACTGTTTTACAATACCTGAAGTGGGTCTTTAAATAACTTCATTGGTCCAAATTGCACCTCTGTTAATGCGGTCTGAAAGATAACAAGAAGAATACAAAGATTAGAAAAAAATGATTTCATAAATGTGATATTTTCTCAGTTATTTCATGTTTGTGTTTTGTTGACTTGAATCATCAAAAACAAATGCTTTGTAATTCAATCCCCTGATTTCTAAAATAACTGAAAGAGTAAATCTGTGAAAAAAGTCCACACAGACAGGTTTTCAACTCATTACTCTTTCCCTACATGAGCTTACTCTTTTCTGTCTGCAAATAATTTAGCTTCCTTCCTGCTAAATGGAACCCAGCTCAGGGGTTTGTAACCATAGCAACAGAGCCCCTTGCGGACCGTCATCCCTCTAGAATTCCTCTTCTCCGTAAACAATCTACACATGTGAGGATGAATACAGAGAGGAATTTTAGAGCATGCCGGGCAGCAGTAAATCACTTCTTGCTAAATTGTAAGCCTTTTGAAAGCTCCATGAAACAACAAAGGGGGGAGAAAAAAAGCTGATTAGCCCTCGGTTGTAGCCAAATCGACGTCATCGTGACACTAGGCCGTTTGTTGCCCGCAAACAAGGAGTGTGGCATCGGGATTGCTACAAGTTGATGCTTTGTGATCATCTGATCTTTCACAGACACGAGGACCTGGTCGTATGATGGGCTCATGTGTACTGGAGAGACAGTATGCATGTGTTTGTTAATGTGTGTTTCTGTGTGTGTGTATGTGCCTTTACATTAGGGACTAACATATGGTAATGCCACAAACTCATGCTTTTCTAAGAGGGAAACAAGACCTAGTTTTCCTGTTGTCAGATATGATTTCAATTACTCTGACCATGTGTGTCAGAACAAATAATTCAGTCCTCAGCTTTATTAATTTTGATTAGAGACTTGAATCACTCATTCATTTTCCTGTGGATGTGAAACAAAACATTCTCTCTTCTACAGACTACGGCTTAGTTAATGTCACAGATGGTGGCCGCGCCGGCCGCTAGTTGAAGTCAGGGTCTTGACGTATGGAGTTTGGCCACAAAGCCTCCAGCTAGCTAAGGCCTAACAAGAGCGTTAAGCAGCGCTGTGTCTCCATCCAGGGAGACTTCCGTCTCTAACTGACATGGACACATCCAATGCAACTGCAGCGGAGGTTGTGTAACTCGAATATCCACACACACACACACACACACACAGAGCGTTGAGCCACGCTGCCAGCTTCTTTGGGCAACATGCGTCTCTTGTACAGTACACACACTACAATAAATCACTCAGCCAAGCATTTGCATCCCACAGACATCATGCTGGGACTCAACCAGAGACAAACAAAGCAGGGGAAGTCAGTGAGCATGTAGGCCAGGCGAGCAAGGAGTGCGGACATGGTGTGTATGCCTACGTAATCCATGTCACGCCCTCTTGTTGTATGCTGCTGTGTTGTACCGGTCACACAGGGATCACTGGAATTTGGAAAATATACTTGTTAACTTTAATGATTTCAACCATATCAACTAACCCCATTGCATTTGTAGCTTCTAAAAATTCCTAGCTACCAGGGCCAAATGACCCCTTGCAGAACTCTGGGACAAAAATTTGCTATGGGTCCTTACTGACCTTGCTGCTTCACTCAACCTCTGTGCATTGTGTACATACACCCAGTTGCCAGTTTATTAAGATGCCTAGCAAAAACTAATATAGTCTAACACAACAGTCCTGCAATAAATCCTACCTTCAGAAAGGTTATAATGTTTGTACACTTTTTGTATGGACCCATTTTAGAGAGGTGTTGAATCAACTGTATGGAAATTTTGGAGGATGTATGTTTGTAGTGCTGTTAAATTGTGCTGCATCATACTGATGCAGCACAGAGATGTTTTTAATATTATGTCCAACTCATTTACATCAAGAGGGAAGAGTAAAATCATCACCTCTTTAAAACAGCTTCAACAAAAACTGAACATTATAAACTTCCTGAAGGTAGTATTTATTGCAGGGCTGAAGCACAGCCCTGCTTTTACCAAGCTATATCTAATAAACTGGTAACTGAGTATATGCATGAAGTTTGGAATTAGTAATAGGTTTGTGGTAATTTGGCAAAAATATATTTAGGAATGTGCACCAAGTAAGCACAAAATAAACCTAAATAAGACCTCTCAGCTAGATTCTAACTTAGATAATTGTGCAGGTGTTGTCTTGAAAGGATAGGTTCACATGTTTCTGTCTTAAAACAATATTCACATGCCTATAAATACATTAAAAAATTTGAGCCTTCCCTTTAAGGCCCTTATCAGTCCTGTTTTTTTATTTTGTTTTAGGTGGAGTATACAGTATCGGCAAACTAATTTACAGTTAATCTAGTTTAGAGTGCAATGATCAACCATTTTCTTTCCTAAATCCAATTCCTCTACTCAGAATATCTGATGAAAAATAAGTAACAAGCCGATACTAGTGCTCTCTTTTCCCCAAATTTTAAATATGTATGCTAATCTGTGAGAAACTCATTGGAATGTTTTTTTACGTGCTAGTGATGCTGTGGTACTAAACGGTGAGTCAACGGCACACAGTGATTAAATGAATTCAGTATCTGCGCTAATACCCATCAGACATATTCGGTTAACAACGAAATCCCTGAATATAATTACAACAAACCAACTGCCACATAGTGAACCTGGAGACTTTGGGCACTCTAAGGGGCCCTAAATGCTGGATGTGACATAAAACCTTTCTGAGCACATCAGAGATGCTAGGTGTCTACAGTCATCTCAAGCAGCATTCAGGACAGTATGCAGTCTCCTGCTACTCTCATTCAATACACCTAATGTATTTACATAGCGGAGTTGTCTCTGACCCTATATCCTGCTCCCAGTTTATCCGGCCCTATAGATCTCCTCCTCCTCCTTCTCCTCACCTTCCAGCCCACCAGCTTTTTTGTCTCACTCACACACACACACACACACACACACTGGGAGAGTGGCTTTCCACTAAAGTGAAAAACAGGAAATTGGATGACATTGTTCGGTGCGCCGACGTCAGCAGTGAGAGATAGAAAGAGTAAACAGCTTCCTCCACCCCAGAGCTGGGACCAGAATGCAGGGAATCTTGGGATGTCTGACCTACTCGTGCTTCTTAGGAAAACGTGCATGGCTGCTCCGTTCACTAACAATCTCCAGATCTCTCGCCTTGACACATCTCTCTCCGGCCAATATGCTCTCTCTCCCTCCTCTCTCCACTTTTTCTTCAGTTCCCCAATGTCACTTCGTCCCTCCTTAAAACTTCTCCACATGTGGTTAAGTGGAGCATTATATGCAGAGCTGATAACACTACAGCAACATTAGACAAGATCAGCATTTCTCCCTTGGAGGGAGACGAAGTGTTGGTCTCACAACTAGTGGTAGGGTGTCTTGCATTTGTTTGCGTACGTGTATATGTGTTCCTGTCTAAAAGTGTGAATCAAATGGAGATGAATCAATGTTCTTCATTAGGTTTGATTAAGGGGAGCAGTCCCAGCCACAGGTGTGGACGCACACTATGTACCAGACAAACAGACAGACAGACACACTAAGGCTCACACACACTGAGCTAAGTGATGGGCTAAATGGCACAGTGACACATCAGCCTCACCACATGCTGAGCCACTCAGATAGTAGTGCTAGCGGCCCATGCTGTGTGTGTTACCTCAAAGAGAATAACTGACTTTCATGTGTGGCCACTTACATTTGCTGCCCATTGATCTAAACTAAAGCCATCGATAAAAATGGGGTTTCAAACCTGAAACCAGTTCAGTGAGCAGCCTGGCAAACACCTAACTACATTGATTTCAGTTAAACTGAAATCAATTTCAACTAACAAATTGCTGCAAAAAATACAATTTTTTTTTACAAACAATATGAAAGAATCATATATACAGTGTTATAGTCTTAATGCTAAACAATTAAAACCATGCAGCTACAAATTTGACGACTGATTATTTTCAGATAAACTGAAGGATTAGCTGTGCCTTTGTTGGTGGAGAAAATTCCCCTACTTATCAAGCTAAATAAACAATTTAAAAACCCACAGGATTATTGGAAAAATGCACCATCAAAGTGGATAACTGTTTTTCATGGCTCTTGAAAAGTTAACATTTAGGAGATACATGGTTTTCACAGGCGATGATCATATATTGAAATTATGATCTTGAAAAATGTATCCACATATTTGTGTTTAGGACTGAAAAAACCCACAAAAATAGGATTACAAGATTGAAATTTAGTACATTTATTCTCACAATAACCAATAAACTACCATCAACGTAAGGCCATCGGCACAGGACGCTCCTCAAAGTCAAAGCTAAAAGCAACATAAACCTGACTATATGTATTGGGGGGGGGGGGGGGGGGGGAATATATACCAAGCAGACCTACAGGTAGACAATTCCAAAATCACTTTGTCTTGTATTGCATCAATATCCACTTTTATATGATAAAGATACACAAGGGGACTTCCTCCCAAAGGCATGCGGTGCAAGGTTTTAGCCTACCCTACCTCTATCAAGCTCAACTACGACTGTGTCCATATCGTTCCTTACTAGTGATGTGCGTATCGATACTATATCGATATTACTGATCCCAACGTTTTGTAGTCTAGCATCAATACTCACAAAAAAGGAGTGATATATAAACTTAGAAATTTGGAATGAGTGTGCATTTTATCATACGCAACTTGCTGTCACCAGGATGATCTAATTATACCCGGTTGATAGGAATTACTTTAGGAACTACTTCTCCTTCCACCTGTCAAAAGTCTTGTGTCTACTATGGCTCTGTGACGTAGCTTATTTGAAGTGAACCACTGCAGCCCTTAATCTGAAAGCTGACTTTGGCTGACCGTAAAAGGAGTAATGTCTGGCTGAATTTTAGCTGTGAAGATAATATGCTGTGTGTGATGTCTGTGCAAAGAGGATGAAATACTGTGGCAAAAGCAAAAACCTCTTGAATAAACTAGAAATAAAATACCTAAAAAGTATCGATAACAGCAATACTTGCCTGGCCATTACTTGGTACCAGATTGTAAAGGAGGTAAATGGTATCGCACATCACTATTCCTTACTCACCACTATGTAGGGGTTTTATTTAGAGGACTATATATTGTGTAAATAGGCAAGATCAGTTTTTGACATGATGATAAAGTGACAAAGTGATGGTTATGTGCTAGAATTGAGAGCTGAATGTGTTGGTATTTTTAGTAATCTCTCAGCAGTGATTTCATACTACTATTTACTTTTCAAAATCAAAATTATTTTTTTATTTAGGGCCAGCAACAGATTTTATTTAATTCCCCTATACACATTAATATATTATATCTTTATTTCAGTACGCAGGTGCAGTAGAAACCGCACACATTGTAAGTGATTAAGCCCAGACTCTAGAATTCAAGACACTGAACTTCCCACATTACCAGCACTTTTCATTCAGTGTCTTCCCTTTATTTTCTTGCGCACTAATTTCCCTTGCTCTTGGGCCCACTCATTCATCTACATGCTAGATTAAAAACAAAACTATCTGTCACCTGAAGGTATGTTACATACACATTCTGTCTCATTCTCATCATCTTTCACATGTTTTCTAAATTACAGCACATGCATCTGTGTCTTTCTGTGCAGCACTTTGGGATGCAACGGTGTTTAAAGCAGTTTGGAAATCAATATAGCTTGCCCTGGTGGCAATGCATTAAAAAGGCTAAATAAAACATGTAGTATATATTTCCAATCGGCTCATATTCATATCTGGTCTTTTCTGCATTGCTTTAATACTGTAGACAAAGAGAAGTAAAAATACTCCTGAGTAAAAAAAAACCAATACCTCCCCCACTCAAATGAAAATTAAACATTCGTGTAACGTATTATTGTAACTGCAGTTCATCCATTTAGAAAAATAACTGCAACCGTGTGTATTCTGGCTCTGTCCACATGTCTTATCCATGGTGACCAAGCCCACAGTCAGTCAGGCAGAAGACTTTAGTTGAGTCACTGGCATGGCTGAGGGAAACTAGGGCACGGTGGATCAGTTTGTCCCAGAACATCATTGCTTTCTCTGTATTTCTATCTACCTCTCTCACTCTCCATCTCTGCCTCTCTCTATATATCTGCCTCTCTCACTACAGAGGAAAGACCAACCTCCTGGAACAAAAACTGCAATGTCTTATAAGATCATGCCCTAAAAGGAATATTCATTTCAAATGTTTAATGCCATATTCAGCTAGATGTGTGTCAGATGCAATGTCATGAGATTAACGACGAGGCTCGGTTCACTTTCTATGACAACTGTTCAACTACGTGCATATGACAGGATATAATAACTGGCTACAGTATTTTACATTTTCAATAGGCTCTATATTTTATATTCTTTCCCGCTGGCACATGTATATGTTTTCTTCAACTATAAAGCAAATAACTCATCTGTAATTATTTTTAGTGATCTGCTTACTTTTGAGTGGTATGCAATTTGAGCCAGACTAGCAACTAACGATTCTTTTCATATTTGATTAAATCAGTTTACGATTAATTGATAAATATAAACTTCAGAAAACAGTGAAAAAACTGTGAATACATTATTTGATTTGGCTGAAAGTCCAAAACCCAAATAAATCCATTTACACTTATATAAATCAAAGTAAATGCTCATATTCTGAAAAGGCAGGGATGGCAATTTATCCATTTTCCGTGAAAATATGACAATGAATGAACAATGAATCAAAGTTTCAAAATGGTAGACTTTTCTGTAAATCAACTAGTACATTAATCTACTAATTCTTTCAGCCCAAAATTGATCTGCATTTAATTTATTTTTACTCTTTTTTCATTCCTTTGTTCTATTGAATGTCATCTTTACCCATACTCTGCATAATGACAATAAAGTTCAATCTAATCTAATCTTCTATTCCCCAAATAATGTAAAATCGGCACTTCAAATTAAACTGTAGCACTTGTGTATATTTACAAAACTTCTTTTAAAACCAGAGTTTGCAAAGTGCTTTATTAAATAAAAAAAAGCACAGATTAGATCACATAATCAACTGCTGATAAAGACAACTCCTTGGGGCAAATTAACAAAAAAAAAAAATCTTCCACAGGGAAAAACATTGAATTAATCTTAATTTTTTAATATAAAAATCACAAGACATGGGACCACTTTGCCGGGCTGGGAGTTTCCTTATTGGGCATCATGACAAAGACCAGATCTTTGATATGTATCAGAGATAGAACAACTTGCAATAATAATAATAATAATAATAATAATAATACTACATCATCATCAAGCCAGCCATGGCCAAAATCCCAAATGGTAACTGAGGCCCAATATACAGCATGTGGACCTCCAGGTACATGAGTCCACCGTGTAGATGCTAAGGCTAGTATAATAACACATGTTTAGTTAATATTATTGTTTTTATATATACCTCTTAGCTATCTAAAGTAAGTCAAAGATATCTCCACCAAGCTTAAACAGACCAAAAATCTGACGTTTTTTACCAGACTGGAATTTCACATCGTATCACAAGGTTGATACCCATCATGCCATATAAACCCAAACATGGCCATCATACAATCTGTCATGACATCACTTCTCATATACACCTACCAACAGCTGACAATGTGGCCTGCAATGTAAAAAAAAACAAAATACTGAAAAATGTGGCTTTCTGCTGGGTATCCCATTGCTCCCCAATTCTAAAATTTTTGTTCTGCGTTCCACTTTTCCTTTGATGTGCATGAAAATCATTATGGCTGATCAGTCATAATGATTATTCACATTTGGTCAAATTAATATTGCACAGAGGAAAGTGACAGTGAATTTTGTTCATGATATGTAGGGTTACCTCAAGAAGCCATCAGCTGCTGGCTTAAGCTCTGGTATGTCAAGTAACGGTAAGTTAATGATTTGAGTAAGCTTGCAGATATAATGTATGCTGGACATGCAGCTGCCACTTATTGTAGATAACTGTAAAATAAAACATAAATCACGATGAAAGTAGTAGTAACAAATAATGTTAATGAAAAACTTAAACTTGACCCAAGAACACACTCAAAGGCTTTAAAAGAAAAAAAAGAAAAAGAAACACATCAAGCTGAGGTGCTTTTCTTATACTGAATGCAGTGAAGTATTATAAGCAACTGATGCACACTTACAGATATTTCTAATCAGTCACGCATAAAAGTGCAAACACATGCACACACACTTTTTGAGCAGTGCTTCCAGAGTACGCCCTGACCTTTATTCTGTCTACAGTGACATCTCTCCTACCTCACCAGATAGTGCGGAAATTCAAGCATACAGGAATGCGTGTGCATGTACACACACACACACACACACACACACACACACACACACACCTCACAGGAGAGAGAACTTGTCCTGGAATTCAGTCCCAAACGTCCTTGAATGACGTCGGTGGTTTAAAAATACAGAGTTTGCACAAAATGGATAGGTTACTTCATCCTTAGTGACCTGTCCCCGTTTCTCACTGGTGTTCCACACCTTGCAAGCATAGACTCAGATATCACACAAAAACCATCAGATGGGAACTGCTGCTCTAGTCCAATCTGATTTTTACAGTTCAACAAAGAAAAATGAGACATAGATATCTAATCTCTGCAAGCATACAAAACAACACATATTTAAAAGAGCTGAGTACAGCCCACCAGCACGCAACGTTTTATTCTGCTCCAACAGAGAAAATTTGTAATGGTAAATGGTCTGTATCTGTATAGCGCCTTTCTAGTCTTTCCAACCACTCAAAGCGCTATGTGTGCAGTGTGTTTATTTTTTTACTTAAATAAAATGTGTATTTAGATTATATACATACACATATGTACACGCTGCATTCCCCCAGCTTCTGACGCTCTCTGGGTCTATGTGCATACTCTGTGTCCATAGTGGTGCAAGTGTGTATGTGTTCTCTGCGTCACTGTGCCAAAGAGAGTAACTGAGGCCTGGCAGCGGAGCAGTTCCTACCAACAGGCCAAGTGACGAGGGATAGAGACTGTGCTCAGAGCCCTCAACAACCCGGCCTACAGGGATATGAGAAGAAGAGCAGGAGCAGAAGAGAGGTGCACTCATTAAACATGGAGAGAGATACATGAGGCTGCTTGCTACATTGCTGCATGTAAGCCATAAACTGCCAAACTCTGATGATGAAACTGAGGCAAGGAGTTCTAAGGTTTTAAAATTAAAAGACAGATGAGGTTTTAGTGAGTTCACGTCACCCTATGTCCTCAACTTTGATGCGTCTCCTGTGGCTGTATTTATCCAAATTTGTATTTTACCCCCATTTTCCCGCAATCTTTTTAAATTACTTGTATGAAGATTGTACCTGGAAGGTATCCAATCTGTGATCTCAACATGACCCTGACTACTTTTATTATCTGAACTTCAGAATCCAACAGCAATATGAGCAAAATTCCAACTTTCAAATCTTCATTCAAGACCTCCTGAGTCTCGTGATGAAAGCCAGCGTTTACAAACTACACAGCAGCAAGCATGCCTGGTTAAAGGGGTACTGCAGCCATTTACTGTTGCATTGCCGTAAAGTTAGGGGACAGAAAACAGGCAAGATATCATCACTTTTAGCCCATAGTATGGGTCAGGCTCCAATACCACTGAATCCTACATTTCCCATATACAATAGAGCATTTCATTAGATCTTCCTCACTTCTTAAATGCAACTTCTTTCTACTCCAATATCTCTAGTTTGTAGCACAGGCTTTCGGTTAAAATTGTATGTCTCAAACCCAAGCAGGAAAAAGTTATTTTCAAACCTACCGAACTACAGAAAAAAAATACAAATTGTTTTCACAGGCTGTGTAGTACACCTCATGAAGAGTAAACTGAACTTCATGTGTAAAATGAAGAGTGCCCCTTTCAAGGAATTATGTAGATGATGTCCTCTGCATCTACCACCAGTGTGTGTTAATCAATTAAAGACAGATCCACAAGAAGCTGTGCACTTTCTCCAATGTTCACCTTCAAGGTATTTCTGTCCTTATCCAGATTACCCTGAAATCCCCATAAGACCTGGACAATCCTAAGCCATTCAGAACTCTGGGGCAGCCCCTTACTAAAACCTCTGCCCCCAGTAGCCTCCTTCAACACCACTATTACTGTTTTGCTTCCGCTTTTATTCACACCTATTCACACCTACTCACCCCAAATATTACTCAAATTTTACTTTATATAAAAACACACCAAAGAATGCTTATGATCATGTCTTTCTATTTTTCCTCTCACTGTGTCCCGCTGCATTTATTAGCGATACATCTTTAAGTTTTTTCTACCGCTTCTTTGCCTGCCATCAGATTGTCCTTTGCAGTGTGAACCAGGGGCAGCTGTTCATCAGGCGCGTGCAGTCGCCATTCGCCTACCCCTCTCTCAGCTCAATTCCAGGTAAGGTCAAAGGCCAATAAAGCAAAAGGACAAGCTAAAGGAGCTTGTGAAGGTGGGACACTGCCTGGTCCAGTGACACTACAGTGTACTGTAATCTTACCGGGAACCTTTCCATTGCAGTCAGCCACTCCTCCTCCTCCTCAGTCCAGCCAAATACATGACAAAAAGACAAGCGGAGTACAAACAACAAGCTACACAAAAAGACCGTTTTGCCTGAATAAGAGATCATTAGTCTACAGTTACTTTTTAGCCAGAGCCATACCTAACTGTACAATCTTAATTACCACAGCCCTGTGGCCTAAAGAAAGGTTTAGAATTAGCAATACGTGCACTGTGGCCACACCACCCCTGCTCTGTCTGCAACTCTGCGTGGCTCCACCTCTCTGCAACAGCTTAGATGTTTTTGAAAATATCAGAAGCGGTTCTCCAGGGCTCTTCAGATGTCTGTGAGAGCATTAGATAATCACCGGACTCCCCCTCCACTTCACCTGCTAAAACAGGAGCACTGATGTCACCGTTGCATGAGGGATCAGTGAGTGACACGAGCTGGAGCACCGGGCTTGGCACACAAGCTATACTTGATTTAAAACACAACACACACACACACACACACACACAGAATAGGGATTGACTGCATGCCAATACAAACATTCATGGAAGTTTATAAACACACAAGCATAAAGGCCAGATTTTATTGCGAAATATTCTGCTGTATTATTAAAATAAACAGGTGGTGTAGAAAATGCCGAGACAAAAACACACCAAAAAAAACTTGTAATAAAAAATATATGGTTAAACCAGGCAGACAGCAACTTCCTGTCTGAGTAAGTCTAATATTTAATTAGCAACTAAACACAGAACTTTCACCCGTACTGATTACCACAGAACTTGGCTATTACACTTAAATATATATATAAAAAAATACTAAACACAACTAATACAATACTAACCCTGACATTTAAAACTGAGTTTCTTTAAGAGGTTATCCACAAAGTAAGACACATTTTAAAATATTGAGCTTTTTTGCAATAAAATATGAATTACATAAACTCACTACTGATGTAAATGGAGAAATACAATGACCGTAATTAAATATTTAACTTATTTGATGTTTATGGATATGCTGACATGTCAACAGCAAAGCTTGTTGGTTTTATACTCTTAAGACTTAAAGCCCATTTACTACATCTAATGATCCTTTTCATCTTTACCCAGAATTTTTCATGAATTTTAAAAGAGAAACTGTATTATCTCAAACCAAACTTTTAATGAAATACTGAATAAGAATAAGATAAATGTAAAAAGACAGTTTATGAGGAGACATGTTTTCAAGGGATTATTTTCTGGCAAATGCTTCCAATTTTCCTGGGGGTCTCGATATGATGATCGATAGTAAGTAGATAGTAGATAGTAGTAGTTAGGTGTTGTAGCATTGATATCAAAACACTCAATAAGGATATAATTTTTTCTAAAACACAACCCCAGACAAAACAGAATTGAAGGCTTCATGTGTACCATTTATGGATTATTTAGCCTATGCTGGATTATGTAGAAACTGTTCATTAAAAATACATGAACATACACATACAAATGTTTGTATAATATATGATAATATTTCCTATAGTGACAAGCCACTATTCTGGTCACACTACACACAGTTAAAACAGATGACATGCGAGGAATGTAATCAGGCAGGTGCAACAGGTAAATAAATGACACAGGTGCTTTTGACATGCAGGAATGTTTAAGCTATTGATTCAGTAGGCTACTGCTATTAGAAAAACATGTGTGTTCAACTGTCTCTCACTGTTTTACATGTACATGTCAATTGTTTTTAAACTGGGCATGTACTCATAGTTTCTATTGAAACATTTCCTCCTCTCTTAAAGCTTCTAAAATGTCATCTAGATTATATACATTTGCTACACATATCACACTGATGCAATAAATGAATGTTCTTGGACAACTACAACTGGCTGAAAAGAAAGTGGTGAACATTTTTTAAACAGTATGTTGTACAGTGGAACACTATAGAATTGTGAATAGATGTTTGTATTTTCAAAACAAGGCTGAACTTTGAATAAACCCACTTCCTCATTTTGTCATGACTCGGTAAAGTGGGTATGGAGTATTACATTTCTGTTACAGTTAAGTAGCACAACATATCACTTAGTATAATGGCCCCACACAACTTGCTTACACACTACAAAAACAATGCGCACCATCTGTGCTCTGCCCTGTACAAATTGTTAGGGATATGTCAACTGAGGGTACAGTATATCTTCAGAGCAAAAGGCAGGACACACTCCAGAGAGTTTTGCGTCATAGCTGTGTCCATTAAAAAAAGGAAGGAGACAAGCACTGCCAGCTTAATGCCCTGTTCATCAGGTGAATGAGTGTCTTGCATGTTTACTACAGCCAATAAGCTGCAGGCCTGTTCACTTAAATTCAGTGAGACTCTTGTCTGATCAGGGCTTCTTTAGTGAAGAAAGGCAGTAAAATGAAATCAAAGCCTCTGGAGCATATCAATCTACTTTCTAAAATAGTTTCAGATCAACTGCCAAATTTTTGCAGTGAAATGACTATCAGGTTCATAATTTAATACTAAATCTACCAATTGTTGGTACTTTGGAAACCCCTTTCTTTAGATGATTCTGGCTGTAAGGACAGCGGTGTGTCGAGCGTGAAAATGGCCCAAGTACTCTAGTAGCCAGTTGCTGTTAAAACGGCTGTTATTATTGTTGTTCATGGTTACAGCAGTCCACAATCGCCACATAAGGCTCTAATCCAGGGGAGATTAAAAACGCACCTATGGACACTGACACTGTGCAAGAGAGATGACTCAGATGAACTCTTCCTTTGGAAAAACAATGATGGTGTTTTCTGTACATGGTGTACTTTTCAAAACCACTCAAAAGTGTGGGATTAAGACATTGGGGTCTTAATATAGAGGGGGTATGCGCATAACAGCAGTCTCACATGAAAAAAATAATACTGAAACAATGGCTAAAGCAGAAAATAGTTATGGTGATACCAACTGAACAAATAGACACAGAATGGGCGACAGAGCTTTCACCATTGCAGCCCCCTCCCTATGGAACTCCTTACCCATACACATACGAGATTGCAGCGACATGGACTCTTTCAAATCACTTTTCAAATCCCACCTGTTTAGACTAGCTTTTAACATCAAACAATGTTATATTACACCTGCTGCTGTTTGTTATTTATATAGTCACCCCTTGCTCTTATGCATTTCCTCACCACGTTTATATCTACGGTTCATATATTTTATATTATGCTATTTATGTTTTTAATCTGTTTTAAATGTTCATAACTTCTGTTTTTACTGTAAAGTCTCTTTGAGTGTCCTGAAAAGCCCTATAGAAATAAAATGTATTATTATTAGAAGTCTTTACAGATATAGATATATGGAAACATTTGGAGCCAAATCATTCATTACATTGTTTTCGGACAACTGTAATGCCATCTTTAAAAAAGGAAACGGAAGAACGGAAATGCAAAGAAATTTGCTGTCTTGTTAGATGAGAACAGCATTACTACTCTCATGTCTATACGGTAAATATAAAGCTACAGCCAGCAGCCGGTTAGCTTAGCCTAGCATACCATTAAGACAGGAAATGGGGGAAACAGCTAGCCTGGCTCTGTCCACAAAATCAGCCTATAAGCACGTCTGTCCAAAGCTCACTGGTTAAAACATCTTATATTTTGTTTTTGTTAATCTGTTCAAAAAATAAAGTGTAAAAACAAGAAGTTCTGGTTTTATGGAGACTATCTGCTTTGTGTTTTTTTCCCTTGTTTTTCTGTTTCACTGCTGCCCTTTGGGAACAAATAAAGTGACTGATTGATCAACATATACTTCAATAGTGATGGTAGGAATGTTTGCAAGACACTACAACAGTCAACAGATTTAAGAAAACTGAGACGAACTGCACAACTAGATGGCCTTTGACACAGGACTGTTTTCTATGAAAGATCACCTCATTGTCTTCCTCACACCGATAGTCTCAACTCCAGTCAGTCCTAAAAGCCTAAATGCATGGAGCAGGAACCCATATTTGAAACAGACATCAGTAGCATGACAACTCTGCAGACGCTCACAGCTCAGAGGAGCCCAAAAAATTGGGAGAGACACAGTCCAGGAGGAGCTTAAAAGGCCACCAGTGGACCTGTGGGCCCACTTACATCTACATTCCTGTGAGCTTCTGAAAGAGAACAGAGAGCGCTGCTACAAAGTAAACACTTGTAGTGCCTTGTTTTGGAAGAACACCATTTCCATAATCTCATGAAACTATCACATGCTGACCTTATGATACTAAATTCTTAACCTGGGGCGGGGCAGAACATGCTTTGAATGTGGCATTATTGGTTAAGACTATTTTAAAAACAATGGGAGGTTCTGTTTCATAAGTACATGCACACAACTGACACCTCTGACAAGTGAGCAAGCTCTCGGAGGTGAAGAGACCGACTGTATCTACAGTCAAGGTGACAAAAAGATTTATTATATTATCCTATATTAATTTCTACACAGGATCAACATTAACTCTGTCAGCAGTGGGAAACTTTGATGTCATACCAAGTATTTGAGCTGTTAAATGCTCATGAATAGACTGTTTATAGGAAATAAAATGTATAATAATATAATGTATATAATGTGTTTACCCCAAACTCTTGGAGATATACAGTATATAAACAGCTTGTAGGGTGATACGTTCTAGAGCTGCCAATACATCAATCAGTGGACTGTGGATGCTCCATGGGTCCAATCTCGCTTCCTCCAAAACTCTATCTGCTCATGTGCCACCGGAGAAAAATGACATGGCAAAAAAAGAAAAATAATGTATCCGCTTACTGCTCCCGCAGACACTCCAGACAGGAAGGGAAACGCAGGGTCACACTGCAGCTGACGTTTTGTTTAAATAAAACATAATGAACAGCTAAAGTAATTTTTAAAGGCTATACTCAAGTGATTTGTGAAGTTTATTGTAACGTCAGTGAGTTTAAAAAGTAGACCAAATATAGTTGAACAGTTGGACACTTTGGGAAACGTATTCCCTTTATAGCTAAGAGTTTGATTAGAAGATAGATACCACGGTCATGTCTGTCTGTTAAGTATGAAGATACAGCCAGCAGCTGGTTAGCTTAGGTTAGCATAAGACTGGAAATAGGGGGATACAGGCAACCTGGCTCTGTGCAAAAATAAGAAAATCCACCTATTAGCACCTCTTAAGCTCACTAATTAACACATTTTGTTTGTTTAATTCATACAAAAACAGAAGTGCAAAAATGACAAATTGCTGTTTTACAGAGAGTTATTTGCGAGAAAACACACAAAATGGTGAAATAGTAGTTTTGGAAAGAGCCAGGCTAGCTGCTTCCCCCTGTTTCGAGTCTTTATGCTAAGCTAAGCTAACTAGCTGCTGAGTCCAGAGTCCTCCAGAGGGTGGTACCGATCTTCTTATTAAACACTCTGTAGGATAAGCATATAAGCAAAATATCACACTATTCATTTATCAAGGTGGATATTTTTGTCCATGTTGTCTTATAGCACCAAAACATTGCCTATGGCAACGTACCAGGGGTTAGCGCCATGCTCTGAGCTATAAAAGACCATTGTACATATACACATGACATCCTTGATAGACATAGATAAGCATAGTCAATCACTTGATCCAATCAGCAGCTGTGAAGACAAAGACAACAGCAGGACCACTGAAGTCAAATGAATATAACAAATTTCTGTGGGTACACAGAGGGAGACTGCTCCTACTGTGTATTCAATCATATGTGATTGTGACGACAAAAACAGATGGCTGTCAGATGGAGACGTATTAACTTCGGACATTCAGTGAGTAATATCTAAGAACAAACATTTTTATAGGACAAGAGCAACACACAGGGGAAGAGCACAGAAAATTTGATAGCCAAATGAAAGTAAAAGAGAGAGAGAAAGAAAAAGAGCCAATATCAGTCTCTCTCCTCTCAGCCAGCAGAAAAAGCACAGTGGATTAATTCATCACCATGCTGAGCCCTTGCCCTCCTCTGGAATAAATTACCCAATGACTCTCAAGTTAGACTGCGCGCACACACACACA
>NW_024040792.1:0-36479 GCF_014851395.1 Micropterus salmoides | reverse complement strand
TTTATTTATATAGCGCCAAATCACAACAACAGTTATCTCACAGCGCTTTTCATAAAAGCAGGTCTAGACCATACTCTGTGATGATATTTACAGAAGCCCAACAGTTCCCACCAAGAGCAAGCACTAGGCGACAGAGGCAAGGAAAAACTTCCTTTTAAGAGGCAGAAACCTCGAGCAGAACCATGGCTCAGGGTGGGCGGCCATCTGCCTCGACCGGTTGGGGGTGAAGGAGAGAGAGAGAGAGAGAGAGAGAGAGAGAGAGGATGTAAGGAGAGAGAGAGGGGAGGGAGGCAGCCTATACAATATACACACAGAGGTACAGACAGTGAAGGTGATGTTGCTATAGACTAAATGAAAAATGGTACAGATATTTATAATAGTGTTAATGGTAACAATCGTAATGTTAATGATTATAATAACAATAATAACAATAGACTAGCAACAATAGTCGTTGCAGCAGAGGGTGTCGAGCAGGAACACGGGGGCAGCAGGTGACCACAGATCCAGACTCCACAGCTCCAGAGCCAGAAAACCTGCAGGAAGTGATAGGAGAGAGGAGAGAGACGAGAAAGCACAAGACTACCAGAAAGGGGATAAGTTGTGTTAGTAACATGCAATAATGGGATGAGGTTGCATACAGAGGGAGAGAAAGTAGAGGAGAGAGGAGCTCAGTGCATCATGGGAAATCCCCCAGTCTAGCCTATAGCAGCATAACTAAGGGATGGTTCAGGACTCACCTGAGCCAGCCCTAACTATAAGCTTTATCAAAGAGGAAAGTCTTAAGCCTACTCTTAAATGTGGAGATGGTGTCTGCCTCCTGAACCCAAACTGGAACCTGGTTCCACAGGAGAGGAGCTTGATAGCTGAACGCTCTGGCTCCTAGTCTACTTTTGGAGACTCTAGGAACCACAAGTAACCCTGCATTCTGGGAGCGCAGTGCTCTGGTGGGGTAGTAAGGTACTATGAGCTCTTTAAGATAAGATGGTGCCTGACCATTAAGAGCTTTGTAGGTAAGAAGAATGATTTTAAATTCTATTCTGGATTTTACTGGAAGCCAATGCAAAGAAGCTAAAACAGGAGAAATGTGATCTCTTTTCCTGGTTCCTGTCAGAACACGTGCTGTAGCATTCTGGATCAGCTGAAGAGTCTTAATGGACTTTTTCGAGCAGCCTGATAATAAGGAATTGCAGTAATCCAGCCTAGAAGTAACAAATGCATGGACTAGTTTTTCTGCATCATTTTTAGACAGGATGTTCCTGATTTTCGCAATATTACGTAGGTGAAAAAAGGCGGTCCTTGAAATTTGCTTAATGTGAGACTTAAACGACATGTCCTGATCAAAGATAACTCCAAGATTCCTCACAGTGGTGCTGGAGGCCAGGGCGATGCCATCCAGGGAAACTATATTTTTAGATAATGCGTCACGGAGGTGCTTAGGCCCCAGAACAATAACTTCAGTTTTATCTGAGTTTAACATTAGAAAATTACAGGTCATCCAGGTTTTAACATCCTGAAGGCACATTTGAAGTTTAGCTAACTGATGAGTTTCATCTGGCTTGATCGATAGATATAACTGAGTATCATCTGCATAACAATGAAAGCTTATGGAATGTTTCCTGATAATATTGCCTAAAGGAAGCATATATAAAGTGAAGAGGATTGGTCCGAGGACAGATCCTTGAGGAACTCCATGACTAACTTTGGCATGCATGGAGGACTCATCGTTAACATGTACAAACTGAAATCGATCTGATAAATAGGACTAAACCAGCTTAGAGCGGTTCCTTTAATGCCAATGAAATATTCCAATCTCTGCAATAGGATCTGATGGTCAATGGTATCAAATGCAGCACTAAGATCTAATAAAACCAGTACAGAGACAAGTCCTTAGTCTGATGCAATAAGGAGGTCGTTAGTAATTTTCACCAGTGCTGTCTCTGTGCTATGATGAGCTCTAAATCCTGACTGAAAATCCTCAAATAAACTATTGCTCTGTAGAAAGTCACACAGCTGTTTAGCAACTGCTTTCTCCAGAACCTTAGAGAGAAATGGAAGGTTAGATATAGGTCTATAGTTGGCTAAAACATCCGGATCAAGTTTGGGCTTTTTCAGAAGAGGTTTAATTACAGCTACTTTAAAGTACTGTGGTACATAGCCTGTTGATAAAGATAGATTGATCATATCTAGTATAGAGGTGCTGACTAAGGGTAAAACATCTTTAAGCAGCCTAGTCAGGATGGGGTCTAAGAGGCAGGTTGATGGTTTAGATGAAGAAATTATTGAAGTTAGTTGGTAAAGATTGAGGGAAGCAAAACAGTCTAAACATGTATCTGGTTCTACAGCTGTTTCTAAGGTTCCTGAGTTAAGAGATAAGTCGGTGCCAGTTGAGGGCAGGTCTTGGTGAATTTTGTCTCTAATAGCTAGAATTTTATCATTAAAGAAGCTCATGAAATCGTAACTACTGAGAGCTATGGGAATACTTGGCTCAATAGAGCTGTGACTCTCTGTCAGCCTGGCTACAGTGCTGAAAAGAAACTTTGGGTTGTTCCTATTTTCCTCTATTAATGACGAGTAGTACGCTGCTTTATACATTATGGAGGGCCTTCCTATAAGTTTTAAGACTATCTTGCCAAATTAAACGAGAATTTTCCACTTTGGTGGAATGCCAATTCCTCTCCAGTTTCCGCGATATTTGCTTTAATTTGCGAGTTTCAGTATTATACCATGGAGCTAACCGTCTTTGTTTTAGTATTTCTTTTTTAGATAATATGATATTAGTTCATTTACTAGTACACCTTTAGAAGAGAGAGATCTGATGTTTAAGAGTCCACATTTAACTCTCCTATTCATTTGCACTATTGCTCTTGTGGTTTTAATTTTTATGAGGTTTTTATGTACAGCTCCTCTTCTGTTTACCTTTTTAAATAATTTCGATGGTCGGGGGACAGACACCGTCACTATAGGATTTTCACTAAGTAACTCCTGAAATGGAGGAGCAGAGAAGTGTGTTAGACTGCGACTCTGCGTAGGGTTTTGGGTGGGTAACTGCTGAAAAAGAAGGGCAGAGAAGTGTGTTAAACTGCGACTCTGCCTCCTGGTCTCAACTCTGGGTTGTCATGGATTTGGTCCACTAATAAACTTGGCCAGATTTCTAGAAATGAGAGCTGCTCCTTCCCAAGTGGGATGGATGCCGTCTCTCCGAATCAGACCAGGTCTTCCCCAGAAAGTCTGCCAATGATCAACAAAGCCCACATCGTTTGCTGGACACCACCTCGACAACCAGCGGCGGAATGACGACATGCGGCTATACATGTCATCACTGGTCAGATTTGGCAGGGGTCCAGAGAAAACTACGGTGTCCGACATTGTTTTTGCATATGTACACACCGACTCAACATTAATCTTAGTGACCTCTGATTGGCGTAACCGGGAGTCATTACCGCCGACGTTAATAACAATCTTACTGTATTTACGTTTATCCTTAGCCAGCAGTTTCAAATAAGACTCAATGTCGCCCGCTCTGGCCCCAGGGATGCACTTAACTATGGCCGCTGGCTTCGCTAAATTCACGTTTCTCAAAATGGAGCTGCCAATGATCAGAGTTGGTTTCTCAGCGGGTGTGTCGCTGAGTGGGGAAAATCTGTTAGAAACGTGAACAGGTTGATGGTGCCCCGTGGACTTTGAATGCTTACGACTATTCCTCCTTCGGACAGTCACCCAGCCCCCCCTTCCTGGCTGCACAGGAGATGCCGGGGGACGGCTACACAGGCTAACTCAGGCCGTTCCGCACCGACTACCGGGGATTGGCTAGCTACAGTAGCTAAAGACTGATCTACCAAGGTGCGGAGCCGGACTTCTAAATCACTGAGCCTCGCCTCCATGTCTATAAATAAACTACTTATTACACGTACCATTACCGCTAAAGGAGGCAGAGGAGTAACTGAACATCTGACACACCGAGCAGGAGAAGTAGGAGAAAGAGAGGGAGAAGGAGAAGCCATCGCTAGCTGCTAAGCTAAAGTCGCTAACGGCTAAGCTAAAGTACTGTAGCGTCAGTTACCAAAACTTTAGAACAACTATGAGATTGAACAGCAGTCACTAAAAGATGGAAAGAACTGTGAGTGCTTAGGCAAAATTACTGTAAAGAATAAGTGTTTAGCGAACAGTTGGCCGCTGTAATCAAACAAATGTAACTGTTATTTAGCGAGAGCAGCACAACACGGTACCAACACAAGCACCGGAAATGAGTCGACATGCTTACCGCAATACGTCAGCAGTACGTCAGCCAGTGGTGTCATCATCAGCCAGTGGGTAGTCCATATATACATGGAATGGCTTCTCCAGGATACAAACGGAATACTGTTTACAGGTGTTGATGTTTTCTTTCTGTAGCTGTTGTACACATTCTATGGCATTTTTCTTGGTGGGGTTCTGCCTCAGTGTCTCATATGTGTTGTGTCCATGAGTAGTGTGTTGACCCTGGCCTGGTAGTCCACTATGTTTAGGATGTCACAGCCTTTCTTTCTTGGATGGTTAGGTTGGAAGGGAGTGCCTTCGCATTGGAAAGGGCTGCTGATGCCTTCAGCCTGAGCTGTTCTGCTTCTGTTAATTTGTTTTTCCTTATGGCCGGCTGTTGCAGTGATGGGGTCTACTATAGGTTGCTGCTGTGGTGTGATGGCAAAGTTTAATCCTTTGGCCAGAACGTCTTGCTCTGGTGGGGTGAGTTCCCTATCTGACAGGTTTTTCTCCCATCTGTTGTATGCTTTGTGCGTTATGGGAATGTTGGCTTTTCTCCTCTAAGAAAGTTCTTCTGTTTTCTTGGTGTTGCTGGCTCGTGACTGTAGGTTTTGGAACTTTCTTTCCTTGCTCTTGGTGTGTTGAGATAACTATGCGTTAGCTGTCCGATTCTTTGTTTAAGGCTTCAATGGTGAAATGGATCTGTCCCTCTACAGCCAGTGTCAACTGCCGTTTTGGGTTAACGTTCCTTCTCAAACAGAGAATGGGGGTGAGGTTAATAGTCGGACGTAATAAATTACCATGAACAACAAAAACTGACCGGCTGGAGTGTTCACTAACGATATGCTGTGTTAACATCACTACACTGTAAAGTTTAGGACACTTTACTGTCTGGCAAGAGTAGCTATTACTTACCCATGATAGAAAGTAATGTGCACGTATCAGCTGTTCATCATACAGTCGATGGTCCTGTCACGTACTGCACATGATAACTCCCACTACGTTTTATGGTGCGCTTACTTTACCTCGGGGGTGTGGGGGTTTATTACTCTGTTGAACTGTATGTAAAGACTTCTGATGCCATTGCCTCCTTCGATGTGTTGATAAAACGGCTGTCAGTAAAATGCATGCTGCAGACTGTATATAAGATGGTGGCAGGTGAAAGTGACGTCACAGGGATGAAAGCTAAGCCCACGCCCTAAAAAATACTTCTCTTCTCATTAGCCTGCACCTCTCTGCTTCTGATTGACTAGTAGTCCTTAACTAGGAACTGCACATCTGCAACTTCCAACAAATAAAATAATTTAGAGACAAGATGTATCACTCCATAGCTAAAACAAAGCCTTCACACACAGGGTGAAAAGAGGAGCTGCAGCAGTCTACAGTATGACAAAAAATATGGTGTTTTTTGAAAATTAAACCCTATAAACAGTTGATGTTCTGGTACAACCCCTAAATAGGATTTTGAACCTGAAAATGAGCATAATACCACCTCTTTAAATTTGTCACCGGGCCGGACAGGGGGTAGAAATGGTGATGGGGGACACAAACACCTTTGACTATCTTTAACCAAGTTCGGTTTCCCAAAATGTGAACACGATAGTTTGGAAAAAATATGTAGCAATTGGGTCATTTTTTGTTGGCAATAAATATGCCCTCACCACTAAATGGTGCACATCATTACAGCAACAAAAACAATACAGAATCTTGCCACAAAATTTAGAAAAAACAATATCACTTGCGACTGTTTTTACACTAATTTTCACACTTTGTTTGTGTTGTTGTAACCATGAGAAAGCATTATGTACCAAAGGGATGTTCACCGATACCAAGAGAGTATTATTTTTACAAAATAAGCCTGCTGAAACACACACTGCAGGCCAGAATGCCCAGAGGCATCACACCTGCCTGAGGTAAACTGCATTGATGTCTACATTCACTGTAGGATCACAACCACAATGATATAACACCAAATGGGGCCTACTGTGTATTCAGATTTGTAGAAAATAAATGTTTCCATCGTTTCTACAACCTAATTTGCATATTATTCTACTGGGGAGAAAAAAGAGAACAGTAAACTGAAGTACCATTACTAAGAATGGTTACTTATTATTTTATAGGTACCAGAAAGCAGCAAAATTCTTGTACCTTCTGGCCATGAAAATATCATAGATAAAGAAAATGTCCAGCTGACATTAAATTGAAAAAATAAAAATATATTGCATTGTCTGCTATACACATATCTGATCACTTGGCTTGTGTTCTACTTTTAGAAAACATCAGAAACCAAAAGGGAGAAATGTATAATTAAATTTCTCCTATATTCTTGGTTAAGATGCACCTTGGTAACAAAGTAGGCTGGCTCAGTCTGAATATGGTCACTTCTGGTTCCAAATAACCAATATGGCATCAGCTAATTTGCCAAACTTGAGGCTTCAAAACTGTAGTCCATCAACCAATCGGTGACGTCATGGTGGCCACGTCCACTTTTTTCATACAATCTATGGCAGTGGTCGGCAATTAGCGGCCCGTTGGCAAGAACTGACCCGCCAGCAATAATATTTGGCTCGCAGCCAGATTGCTTTGATAGCAGAAAAATATAAAATGAATAAATTGAAAGCGGCTGATGCTAAAATAGATGTCAGTCATGACAGCAAAAATTACTCACATAATCACTTCCTCTTAAGTGACTGCGCCTCCAAAATAAAAGGGCCACAATGTTTTTTGCCGCAATGCTTCATGTTGAGTTTATTGAGAGCTTTTACTTTGAAAAGTTCTGAAGGACATTCAAAAGAGTCTCTGGCTTACTTGACACACCTCTAAAAAAGCTTACTCCAGGATCATTCCAGCTCTGTGTCCTTTCCCCATGGAGCCCAACTCCTCACCTAACACAGCTCGGGCTTGTCGCCTTGATTAGTATATCCAAAAGCACAGCAACCATCCAGCATTTTGGCAACACAAAAAGTAATAAACTCAAACAGTGTATCACTTGCATATTGGTTGGCAGGCAATTTGTAAGAAACTGGTCTGATCAATTCCAAATTGTCCATTGTCCATCTACATGTTGGCACTGACATCATTTTCTAAGTGATTATTTTTACTCTCAATATTATATGCATAGATGTTCATACTATAGTCTTCAAAATTTTCTTATTTCCATATTAGCATTCTGCCACCCAAACTGTAAAAGTGAATGCAAACTGTAATTTCAGCCTTCAACTGAATTGCAGACCCTGTGATGCACATGTACTGTACAATGCCATCAAATTTTCATTTATTGTACCACATGTTCTCATAGATGTCAAGTCTGCACTGTATCCTTTTAGAAGGGGGGCTGTTAAGATTATGGGCTTTCAAATTTCAATTAGTTTGGTTTCTTCTCTAGTCATAGCTGCACTGCTCCCCTTATAGTGACAACCCAATATATCAGCCTGAGAGCACAAAGAAAGTGATTACAGCATAGGCCATTGACGATAACACAAAGACATTGATGGGTCTGATGCTGAGAAGTGATTACTGCCAGCGTTCGCTTTCGCAGTCAGACCTGTGATGATTTCTTTCTCATCAGTTCACTCAACTTATGTCCCCTGCAGGTCCCTCGCTTTAATTAGAAAAAAGGAATAATCAATCTGAGATCTGAGAGTCATAGGTCTTTTCTTATATGAGCTTCATTCAATGCAGTGTTTGTATAGTATGCGAAGGCAATTAGATTGGGATTATTTTAATAACTACAAAAAATTAAGACAAAGGGTAATAATTAACTAATTTAAAAGTATCCTTGATTTTTTGTCATTAAAACCTAAACTTTGGAATTCCCTAAAGTTGGTATGTTTTTGGTTTCTTTTCTTTATTGGTCAGCAGGGCATCTAAAAACAGATCTCAGTGAAATTAAAATGAAAGGAGCATATCTATGTTCCCAGGGCCCTAAGTTCACTTACCCTCTAACATCTCTTCTCCGTCATCCAGGTCGTAGTTATCCAAAGAAGGTTAAATTAAGGGCGACTGGAATTGATTGAAGATACTTGAAGATGTTGTGACTCTCATCCAACAGGCTTCTTCAGTTCTATCTGGCTTGCAGGGAGTCCCAGGTATTTAACCTTTCTAAGGTTTTTATCAAGGTGATGGATACCACTGGTTCGTTTGTGCTACTGGCTGTTGTAATGACAGAGTTCAGTCTCCTGAGCAGGGATGAAAGGACAGCATTTTAGGTGAGGGATAAGGGATGTCGCAGCCGCCCCCTGTTGAGCGAAGGTTTCTTTGGTGTATATGACTTCCTTTACTCCTCTTTCAAACCATTTGTCTGCTCTATCAAAAGTATGAATTTTTTGACAAACAAGTTTTAAAATCTTACATTTAGCATAAATCATCCTTGTACATAGCACAAACGTTCTTGGACAACATTTAGGTTTTTGAAAAAAGAAAAAAACCCTCGATTGTTCAGCCATGCTGGAGAGTACGTTACTACATTTCTACGTCTGTGAAACATAATTTCATAAAAAATGGAAAAATGAAAATCATTTCTGAGAGTAAAGGTATTATGAAAGAATACTTGTAGTATTTGTATCTGTATTTCTGGAAATGATTCATTTGTGTTTTTGAAATGTCGCCTTCTGGATTTTTCATTTGAAATAAATGTCCTTTATAGAATTACACCATTTTATTTCACTGTGGACCAAAAAATTCTATATATTTAAGTTGGTTTTGATAACTTTATTGTATGTTTTGTTTTTCTAACTGAATGCACCTATCGTAGGTGAAAGTCATTCTGAAAATGTTTGCAGATTTAATCTGATGCCTGACCACAAATCAAGAAGGAACAGCTGTGCCTGTTAGTCTATTAATTCCAGAGATTGCTTGTGCAAACGGTGTGAAGAAATATGTTGAAAAGGCTATTACAGCAGTGTTTTCTAAACTTATCAAAATGACAGGAAATGATTGAATATTAGGCCATTCAAGTGAGTCTCTTTGTTCAGCCGTGTGCACTGGTGTACAGCTTTGTCGGACTTATTAGCTTTTTAATACTGTGCATAAATCCATTTACAGAGTATGTGCATGTATGATGTGTGTGTGGTGTGTGAGCAATTCCAGGCCCCTTAACTTCTGCCAGACCTGAGTGTGAGGTGACAGAAAATAAAAGATCAAAAGTTACAATATGTAAAAAAACATATTTCACCTGAGTCAGCTATAGATAAAAGGTATAGAAATCCAGGCCAGAGGCTGTATTACAGATACTTCCTAACTTGCAGATCCTATCTTAACTGTTTGGTAACCATGGTAATTAGGGTTAGCACCTAATTTAGAGTTTTAAACAACTCTAACTCATTGGTCTTAAAGGTCAGAGCCCATTTTAAATTTTTCAGTGTATGTTTAAGCATGTTTTCATACAGTTACAAAGTTTTTTAGCTCAGCCAGATGAGAAAAGTAGGAGTGATGTTGGTTGCTAGGTAACAGACATAAGCGATGTTGGACTACTATAGTTATTTAAGATTTCCAACCCTGAGATAAGATAGGATGAAGATAAGATAGGATTCCTAAAGTTAGTTAGGATTTGCTTCTGTAATAACAAATTGGGAAATATCTATCTGAGGCTCTTCCTATCCTAACTTAAGATTTAACATAGGAAGTTTCCTAAGAATTGCGTTCATATTGAACTATTCTGCAGGATTGTGTATATCAGGTAATCAGCATTCAGTGTCATTGACGGACATAGTATGACCTTCATGTAGAGAAGGGGACAGTAAATGTTTAGTGTTTTTAACCCTTTAAAACACCAAAGTCACACAATAACCTAAAAAGGCAGAAAGGAAACATAGTGTGGTGTCACTACTTACAATTTATAATATATAATAATCTGTATTACTACTTCACATACCCATTTAAGAAATGATCAGTATCTATATCGGTATAATTAAAATTGTAAAATGAAAAGTATTGGTATCATATCACATAAAATAACTTAGCGGTATTGTGCATGTATTTGCATATCTGTTTTATGTAAAAAATATTATTTAGTTACTACCATTTTGTTTTTGTTGAAAGTGTTTACAGATTACACATTTGCACACTGTCACTTAGAGGGAGGACAAAGAGGAGAGGACAACATGTAGCTAAAGATTTATGTAACAAAATATACAGATAAAGATGTAAAAAGAATTTAAAAAAGTAACATCAGTTGTGTACTGAGTGTCTGCATGTGGTGTGCAGTGAAGATTAGTGAAGGAAAACCTAACCCAAGCAACAAACCATATGCCCAGGGAGAGAGAATGAGAGAGCGACTGAATCCTCCAGCTTATACACTCACCTAAAGGATTATTAGGAACACCTGTTCAATTTCTCATTAATTCAATTATCTAATCAACCAATCACATGGCAGTTGCTTCAATGCATTTAGGGGTGTGGTCCTGGTCAAGACAAACTCCTGAACTCCAAACTGAATGTCAGAATGGGAAAGAAAGGTGATTTAAGCAATTTTGAGCGTGGCATGGTTGTTGGTGCCAGACGGGCCGGTCTGAGTATTTCACAATCTGCTCAGTTACTGGGATTTTCACGCACAACCATTTCTAGGGTTTACAAAGAATGGTGTGAAAAGGGAAAAACATCCAGTATGCGGCAGTCCTGTGGGCGAAAATGCCTTGTTGACGCTAAAGGTCAGAGGAGAATGGGCCGACTGATTCAAGCAGATAGAAGAACAACTTTGACTGAAATAACCACTCGTTACAACCGAGGTATGCAGCAAAGCATTTGTGAAGCCACAACACGCACAACCTTGAGGCGGATGGGCTATAACAGCAGAAGACCCCACCGGGTACCACTCATCTCCACTACAAATAGGAAAAAGAGGCTACAATTTGCAAGAGCTCACCAAAATTGGACAGTTGAAGACTGGAAAAATGTTGCCTGGTCTGATGAGTCTCGATTTCTGTTGAGACATTCAGATGGTAGAGTCTGAATTTGGCGTAAACAGAATGAGAACATGGATCCATCATGACTTGTTACCACTGTGCAGGCTGGTGGTGGTGGTGTAATGGTGTGGGGGATATTTTCTTGGCACACTTTAGGCCCCTTAGTGCCAATTGGGCATCGTTTAAATGCCACGGCCTACCTGAGCATTGTTTCTGACCATGTCCATCCCTTTATGGCCACCATGTACCCATCCTCTGATGGCTACTTCCAGCAGGATAATGCACCATGTCACAAAGCTCGAATCATTTCAAATTGGTTTCTTGAACATGACAATGAGTTCACTGTACTAAAATGGCCCCCACAGTCACCAGATCTCAATCCAATAGAGCATCTTTGGGATGTGGTGGAACGGGAGCTTCGTGCCCTTGATGTGCATCCCACAAATCTCCATCAACTGCAAGATGCTATCCTATCAATATGGGCCAACATTTCTAAAGAATGCTTTCAGCAGCTTGTTGAATCAATGCCACGTAGAATTAAGGCAGTTCTGAAGGCGAAAGGGGGTCAAACACAGTATTAGTATGGTGTTCCTAATAATCCTTTAGGTGAGTGTATAGCTAAGGAGCTGCAGGTGACAATCAGCGAGGCCCTGCCTCACTCCTGAAAAGAGAAAAGGTCAGCCCAAAAAGGAAGTCAAATGGGCTGTCTCTCTCTCTTCACACAAATAATATTGAGACAAATTGATCTTCATAGGTTTTTGTTGTTCTTTATGTGCACTGAAACCCAATTTTTATAGGGATGGGGAAGTCAGAGACTCAGTAACATTTGCACTAAAGTGTGCTGCAATCCATTACATCTGTATACACCCTTATTTTATAAACCTTTTCATCTGTGCAGAGAAACTTTAGCTTTTGTATTATTTATCAAAATTACTGCTCGACAGAGACTTCAACTTATTGACAACGTCTAGACAATAATTTTCCAGCTTACTGCTGAGCCATTAAACCCATGACAGCCTGAATTGAGGAACTAATCGTGGAAATAATAAGATGTGGTTGAGTGCTGAACAATCTGTTTAGCAGACCAAAATCACTGTGTCACAAGCCTCCTCCTGCTATTTACTTATTCATGATTCTTGCATTAACAGCAGTTGTGAGGTATCTCCTAACTCACTGATTTTAGAGTGTGAAGCCTCAGTGAAAACTAGGCCTTGTAACTGGGCCAACCCTGTAAGCTTCCTGACTCTGGGGTTTTAGGATTGCCTCTCTTTTCTTGAAGTAAACTTGCAACTTAATCTAAATACATTAGTTAAAATTTAGATGCCTTTGCTTAAATTGTGAATTAAGCAAATGTTTAGGGGTTTTTTTTATTGACTAATTTAAATGTACTGCATTTCTGCTTTCTCATTTGAGAGTACATGGAGATGCTACTGAGTAAAATAAATAATCTGAATTAGGGGAATACCAAATATCAAGGTCAAGCAATAGTTAAATTAGGTTCTAAAACAAAATGATCATATTGGAACCAATTTTATTGTATTCGCTGTCCTGCAATCATTTTCTTTTAAAAATTTTAAAGTGGAGTGTAAATGTCTCGTTTTTGTCTCTCTCAAATGCATTATGGGTTATTTGTACTGATTGTGGTACTTAATGATAACATGTTTTAAAACAGTTTTTGCCACTGATGAAGCCCTTTCCTTCGCAGGGTGTCTGGGGCTCAGTCTCAGGGGCAGGGTAAGAATCTTAGATATCCAGAGGGAGCTGCAAATTGACCCACTGCTCATTTTGAGTTTAGAAGAGACAGATGAGGCAATTCAAGTTGCCTCCTGGACGTCTTCCTATAGAGGTATTTTAGGCATGTCCAACTGGGGAAAAAACCCCAGGGCAGACCCAGAACAAGCTGGAGGGATTATATATCCTATCTGCCCTGGGAACGCCTTTGGACTCCCCAGGAGAAGCTGGAGGACGAGGCTGGGAAGGACGTCTGTTTAGCCTGCTGCCACCATGACCTGGACCCAGATAAGCAACAAAGAATAGATAGTACTTTATAAGAATGCATTTACTTGTAATAATTTCTAAAAAATTATGTGACCAAATAGCTGGGAACATATTTATAATGCTGCTTTGTTGCTGTCACCTTGTATTTAAGATGATCACAGCTCCAGCTGGTGCCATGTCACAGCAAGACACAGTGTGACACTCATGATTAGGGACTTAATTGCTAATGTCAAGTTCAAAATGTTAAAATCCAGTGAGCAACTACCCCAGGAGTTGACTTGGCTTTCTCTATAGAGATGATATTGTGACGTTATAGTCTTTCACTTCCACTACATGACATGAGCATATCTGTGTGTGTGTGTGTGTTTGTGTGTGTGTGTGTGTGTGTGTGTGTGTGTGTGTTTCAGGATGAATGGCTAAACAGTGTATACACAGAATACATCAGATTTAGTCCCTTGGTGATTAAACAGATCATTATTCCCTTGGTGATTACATTATTCAACAAGATTAGTCATCTGTTGATAATGCTTATCATTTGTTTATCCGGATTAATTTTAGACTGGAATGATACCTATTCTTTTTGAACAAAACAGTTTATGAATGGAAGTGAATTGCAACATTTCTACATCGGCTCCCTGAACGGCAATTTTTGGCTGCTACTGCACATCATCAAGTGTCAGTTGCTTTCTTCAGTCCAGCCACTTGCTGCTTCCTCCACCTTCCTCTTTCATAAGAGACACATATCTGGGCTATGTTTCCGACCTCTGAGAGAGACATCTCTCTCTCAGCACCCAAGCCTTTTTTGAGGGCATTATTCTGCAGTAGGCCTTTTCATCTCTGACCTCCCATGGGCAGTTCTTCCTGGCTGGGACAGATTGGCGGCAGCGAGGGCCAACAGACCATATCACCTTAACCTATCATCCGGCCTGCAGTTGACTGCCACTTGGTAGATTTTTATCATTAGTGGTGGCACTGAAGCATGCTCATGGAGCGGGATTTTGAGCTTTTCTGAGAGTAAACTTTGTGATAACATCAATGGTTACGAAGTGCATATGTGCATGACTGAGCCTGTCTTCCCCAGTAAAAGGATGAAATAGGTCATTTGTGCAGCACATTGTTACAACCCATATTTATGTGCAGATTAGTCTAAGTCAGCTAATGAAAATAAACCCCTTCAGTCGACGATTTAGTTGATTACTTCTCCTAGCAACCACTCTTGAAACCCCCATGTCCACTGAAAATGACATTGGCAGGACAAATATGAAAATCGGTAATGATTGACACCAACGACTGACTGATCAGTTAACAAGCTAGTCATGGCCTTAATAAAACAATACTGTAGATAATGGAACAATTTAATCAGACTCCCTCATACTGCATGGCTAACCAGTGGCAACCAGTTTAAATTAAATCAACTCCTTGGTTTTGTTTGACATAAATCCCACAAACACTATGACTGGCAATTTCAGTAGTCTGTCTGATCCTTGCAGGAGGTAGTAGATGTATTATCTCGTGAGATTCAGATACATCAAAAAAAGGGAGTTTCATTTTTTCCAGACAAATGGGTTTCTACCTGACAATTTTCTGGTTCCCAAGAAAACATGAGAATTCTAGATCTTAACCTTCCTAGGCCCTAGTCCCTCAGTGCATACATTGTGTGCCTGATAGGTTTGAAAAATGGAATTACTGAAGGGTATGTGAAAACAATCCGTGTATGGTTCGTTCTTTCATTATTTCATTTCAAAACCAAATCGGAAAAATCAAAAAAACAAGTTGTTTTTTGTTTTTTCTGTTTTAAAACCAACACGGAAAAATGGAAAACCAAAAAACATACATCTGTTTTGTTTTTCTGTTTTAAACCCATAACTGAAAACAAAGGAGAGGAGGAAGATAGTGTCAAGCTGTAGGAGCCACTCAAGCACTCAAAATTCTCCAACTTCTAGATTAAGTAGGTCAGCATCAAGGAAGCATTTTGTTTTGGGCTGATCCGAAGCAGCCGGTTACCTGAGCGATCTAAGAAAATACCCGAATATGTTATCAAGGTTTTTTTCTCAAGGCTGTATGGCCAGTTGCGAACTACGGGGGAGCCAGGCGGAGCTTTCCTCCTCTTAATAAGACATGAGCTCCCCTGAAAACATGATTTTTAATATTTTGGGGAGTCTCTAAAATGTCGACAATATGCTATTTTTGCCATTCATTTTCTGTAGCCTATAGTCATGGATCATGCGTAAATCAGTAGCGTCAGGCTTCATCCAGCCAGAGGGATCACCGACATGCCGCAGCACACCGGGTCCCTCCTGCGACCTCCTCTCTCTCGCCCTGTACGCTCCAGCGCCCACCACTCTCTCCAGTGGTAGACCTATGAGTTGTATTGCAAGTGGAACCGGTGCACTGGACAGTGGTCTGATGCTCCTAATCCATGTGTTCCTGGAGGCTTTTCTTCCATCTCAGAAAATAAAGGTTAAGTCAAATAGCAGCCTCCGGTACTGCAGCTATATAGCCCAGTATTGTCCTGTTTTTCAAGCTAAGCCAGTTATGTTGACTTAATTACATTTTTCCGCTTTGGTTTTAAAACAGAAAAACAAAACCTTGAAACAAAATAATAAAAGCCTGTTTTAACTGAAAAGACAGAGGTCCAAATTTTATGGATGCAAGATTCGGCCTCCAAATCCTTGTTCTTCCTTGTGAGCTCATTGAGCGCACTTCAGCATGTGAAAATGTGAAAATATACACCAAAGGAAGTTTTTAGTCCAGGCCTTCATTTAGTTTAATCAGTAAGGCCCCCACTAAGATGGCTCTACAGGTACGTGTGAGACAGATGGTAGATTAAGTACTGTTGTTGGGGATGGAATATGGAGGGGCTCACCTGCAACCCTAGGATGCAGCACCAGTGAGGTCCAGTCACAGAGCAGCGAGTCACCGTAGGGAGTAATAAAGCTGCACACCATATGGTTTATTATTTGTTGCCCTTCCGTCTTATTTTCCTGTCTATCAGTTTGTAGTGACAGACCGATGATGTTGTACAGGGCAGTATTCAGACCCACAGGAGAAAGCCTGTCTGACAAAGACCATCTGGCATCCCATCATTATTCAGAGCAACCCCCAGACCCTCAGGACAGAGCCTCCCTGTCATGTAACACTGAGTGGTATGAAATCCAATGACAAAATAATGCTACATACTTTAGCAAATAATAACAATAATACTCTTAGTACTATAAACCATAGCGATTGTGATAAAAAAAAAAAAAGGTCCCATTAAATGTAAATGAATTCCATCTTTTTTACATTCAACCAACACATTTCCCCGCTACCAAAATTATTTTCATAGATATTTATATCTGAGATTGCAGTGATTCTACAGCTTGGATGATCCCAGCAACCCACATCAATGAAAGGCAGCGTTTCAAATAGTCATTATCCAGCTCTTGCAGCAGATTATGGTTATTGCTCCTTGCCCTCTACATGTAGACATCATGTTCACATTCTGAGTTTTAGGATCGGTTCCTCTTCACATTGAAGAGTAAGTAGATCCCTCATGAACCTTCTTTGTCCTTTTTTATCCTCAACATTTTTTCCTTTTAATTCAGGTTAGCAAGCTAATTTTAATTTAGATGGCACTTTCCTGTCAAAAGTTTTTGTTGCATAGCAACAACACTGACCTGATGTCGCTTGCATTCTTTGATTTCTTGCTCTCTCACGTACTTGTGTCATTCACAGCTGTGCTTCACATTTGAGCTAGAGAAAAAAGACCATACAGTCATAGCCTTATAGTGGACAGACTCATAATCAGGTGGTAGGAGGGCAGATAAAAAACAATAGATTCCATCTGATGGCAGCATGTTTCCATCATTATCCAGTGTTAATCTCTGAGGAGACATCTAAAATCAATTCTGAAAACCGCCAGTTCAATTTATATTTGCAGGACTGACATTCAAGTATACATTACCTGATCTACCAATCAAGTTCAAATTTGATTTGAAGATAAGTAGTTTAAAGGTACCACAGCATGTGTTTTAACAACTTAATTGTTATTAAAACCAAGGAGATCCTATGAATTCAACCAGCCAACTACTAGAATACAGGTTGCAAGTAAGAGATTAAAGCACAATCAGTGGTCTCCTTCCTGTGTCCTTTTTACAAAGACAGGCTAATGGGGCTCAGAGGGAGACTTTAGCATTAGTCCCTCATTAAAGACCGACCTGCACTTATTTATCTGGAGTGTGAATGAGGTTGACGAAGCGGCAAGATGTAGAAAAGGATTAATCTTTTGGCCAATAATGTTTGTAGAGTTGGAGGCCCAATCTTAAGGGGCCCCTCTGTCTGAGCTTCAGTGCTTTAGAGAACCTTACTTTGGCCTGAATATTTAGCCAATGTCCCACGTATAAACTTTACATGTGCGAGCCACCCAGGTCAGTAAATGTATCTTGCATCCTATTTTAGCATTTTGCAGAGAAACACACAGAGAGATGTTATCTGGTATCACATTACAAGATGTGGACACAGTGGATGTGGATTACAAACATGGACCAGGTAAGGAAGCAGTGAACAGCGAACACACCTGTGCAGGTGTAATTCGGTACCACGTTGGTTTCGATTGTTTCAATAGGCCACGCCATTAACAAGCCTCCTCCACATGCAGCACACCTGCTGCTGTGAAAATGGAATCGCCAATGGCAAAATCCAAAAGACGACTTCTGTCTTTTTGGCGACTTTATCAAATCACACTGCTGATGGAGAAAGTCAGCAGAGGAGACACATACAGGGAGAGAGAAACAGAAAAGGTCAAGACAAGCCATTATGTTTGCAGTAAGAGACCAGAGGTGTAGGTGTGAGTGTGGAGAAAAGAGAAGTGATGGGAAAGCATGGTGAGCAGATTCAAGTAATGAGTAAACGCTAAAACACTAAAACAAGGTGGAGAATGAAGCAGAATTAAAAAGGTGAAATAAGAAATAACCTACTAGAATTAGAAATAAAATATATACCACAGTGTGTAGAATACTTTATACACTATACACACACAGGCAATGGTGTAGTGTCAACAGTGTGAACTTAGCAAGCATGCGTGTGAGCGTGTGAGAGACAGAAAGAGGGGGGGAGGTTATGGAACTGGGATGAGAGTTGCTACATTTTTCAGTTTCACATGTAAGGTGAAACTCGTGTTACTCAAGAGAGACAATCAAAATCAATGAAAAGCTGTGACCTTTAGACCGAGGCAGGAAAATTACAATTCCACTTCATGAAGACAGGTGCTTTTGTGTCCCAGAGAACAGAGAAGCCAGAGATGATGAGTCTACACCGTTTAGGGAATGCAGATATTCTGTAGCAGGCCAGCCATTTGCATCACCCACCCATTTTATTCACCGTTTTATATCCTGTATATCATGTTACTTTCCAACAGTCATATATGTTGTTTTAGGACAATGGACAATCTACCTATTTTGTTGTTTAGGTATGAGGATGTGTTGAAATAATAATAACCTATTGCAAATACACACAGTCCTTCTGTTTTGATATTTATCCAGCTCCATAAATCACACATATTGTTTTTACATCTCATAGCTCTTCAACCATGAGTGTTTAACATTAAAACTGATCAATAATGTTTTACTCTTCAGTCTATATCACCAGGCTTCAAATTGCAGTAGCAAAGATTTGCTTTACTACCATATATACGTGTAAATAAAATTGACCCTCGGTAAAATCAGACGGCCTGAGGGCTTGAAACTCTTCTGCTTATATCCATGCTGACAATAGTATATATATAATTAAAATGATGAAATATTGACTAGAGAATGTGAAAACAGGCAAATTGTTGTTGTAAAATATACTGACATTAGTCTAGTCTTTTTGTCTCTTCTTAAAACATACTACTCACATGAGAGCCTCTCCCAAAATATCTTTGTCTTAAGGACAACATCACATATAACATAATAGAGTTTGTCCAAGTGAAAAACTCTTAAATGCTGAATGCATGAAAAATCTCCAGCCCCAATGTCTAGCCCCACCTTTCTAAGCTTGGCTAACTGAGCAGGTGTTCCTGGGTTGTGCAAGTGAGGGAAAATGGGGTTGCCCTGTCCTCGACCTGGTGCTGTGAATGATGGATGTTTTAACAGAGAGGGCACAGGTCAACGCCGAAGCAGGTCACAGAAGAAGATCAAAGTAGTTCTAGTTAACTACACAGGTTTTCTCTTCCTCATTTTTTCTCTCTCCAACTCAATCTCTCCAAGTGAAATATGAAGACATTCCATGATATATTTCTCTCTCTACCCCTTACTCCCACTCTCTTTTAATGTGTCTCTCTATGTCTAACTCACTCACTCTTTCCCTCACAAGAGCACAAATTCTACAAACATGACTGTCCTTATAAAAGATTGTGTATATATTGGTGTTCTCTATCCACAATATGTACAATTCTCTTCATCACTGTCTTTCTTCAAAGACTTCCTCCAAGTAAACATTTGTTATCTGGTAGAGATTTTTATAATTGGTACAGCCATCTTTACAGCCACATTGGCCCTCTGTTCAGGGGCTAAGCCTTGGGGCATGGGGTGCAATGCCTGCCCATGGTGTATTGCTTGACTCTCAAATAATTTCAAGTGAATGAAAAAAAAGGATGCTGTTAAATATCTGTGCTGCACAGGGGCGGAAGCAGACGTTATAAACATATGGGGCTTAGTTCAAACCTAGGAGGTCCACAGGAAGTTCCCCCGGAGATATTTTTTATAGTTATGTCTTCATCAATGTGAAACCATAACACAACAAATGTTGAGGATGACTCATCAATGATATTGAAACCTATTATTGTTATACTGTGCTGGAGTTCATAGAATTAATGTTTAGTTGACAAATCTGCTTCATTTGAATCCATGCCATAAATCGCAAATCAAGGATCCCCAAGACTGCCAATTAAATGTGGTCTTCAATACTCTGAACTGAATAGACAAAAAACATTTACTCAGCAAACACAGTGACATCTGGTGTCTTGTAAAACTTAAGAGTATCCTTCAAGGCTCACTGATAATAGCTCTAGTCTTACATGTGTGCAATAAAATTTCAAAAAGCCTTTGTTATTATTAAACCTGTATCATTTTGTTCAGAAGTGCTACATTAAAATATAGATGTTAAAAAAAGCTTAGATAAATCTACAGTCCCCCTAAATACTGTGCAAACTTTTTGATGGCTTTGGTGAACTGCTGTTGATAATCTGTATTGACTTTGACTGTGTGGTTATTGTTGGTGATTTTAACATCCATGTTGACAATCCCCAGGACAGAGGGACTAAAGAACTGTGTTGTGTTCTTGATAACTATGGACTGACTCAGCATGTGACAGAGCCTACACACAATAAGGGGCACACATTGGACTTAGTCATCTCCAAGGGTCTGAACATTTCCAAGGTTGTGGTGACTGATGCTGCTCTCTCTGATCATTCCTGTGTTTTCTTTGAGAGCGCTATCTGCGTGCACACAAATGTACAAACAGAAGTAATCACAAAACGGCATATCAATGAAAACACTAGTGAAAAATGTATTGAGGCTTTCTCTTCGACACCCGCCTTCTCACGGGTCTCAGTCAATGAGCTTGTAGAGGATTTCAATTCTAAAATTACAAATGTTATTGATGTCATTGCACCAGCCAAGGTGAAGGTGGTCTCTGGTAAGAGAAGACCTCCATGGAGAAATGCCACACTGGTTTGAAGTAAAAAAAGAGAGTGTCGAAAAGCTGAACACAGGTGGCGGAAAACAAATCTCCAGGCGGCCCTTCTTCTCTGACATCATTACCAAAAACACTAATAATGCACATGCCTTGTTTGCTACTGTTAACAGGTTAACCAACCCTCCTGTGTCTGTAGCCTCTGAACTTGTATCCACCAGGGCCTGCAATGAATTTCGGTCCACCAACCCAGGTGGAGCATAGCAAAATTCAAACAATTAGACAAGCAATCAGTGCCTCCATGTCAGTAAAATGATATGTGTTGTCCCTGTGTCCACTTAAAAACAATTCAAATAGCATGACACAATTTTATTATATTAACCATAAAAACCTGGAGGACATAATACAACATCTGAAATCCTCCTCCTGCTGCCTTGATCTCCTGCCAACAGGTTTATTTAAAAATGTTTCTGATTGAATGGCCTCACATCTACTACAAATTGTCAACATGTCTCTCTTGTCAGGTTTTTTCCCACAGGCCCTGAAAACTGCAGTCATTAAGCCACTCTTAATCACGCTTTGTGTCTTTTGCTTGGGGATGTGCATGTGGTACCTTTTCACCTCAAATAAGTTCATTTTAATTTAAGTTATAAATAATAGACTTTTATAGCTCCTGTGTTTCAGCAAGTTTTCTGCTCATGTTCAAAACTTTCTGCACATTCAGAATCTCTACCAAATATCTGTGTTCTCTGATATGTCCAGAAATAATAATAATAATCGTAATATTACGATTCCTATACTCTGCTGCATTAGGCTACTTACTGCTCCGCAGGAATTATCCCTTTTAAGCGGTTTGAACGACACAGTGCACATTCTGCATGTTGCATGTGAAACCGAAACCAACTGGAAAACACTCATCACAAATCCACACGCATCTTAACTTAAGCACCTCACAGTCCCAAGCAGGGCTGTGCCGCAGACGACATGACTCATCACAACTGTCTGGACTCACAGCCTGAGGTGCACTTAATTACTATCACAGCGTACACCGGTGTCGCAGCAGCTGGGCAGAGTTGATTCACAAGTTGAAAACCTTCTCTTGCGGCGCCCCATGACAATTTGCACCCTAGGCAACCGTCTATGTCGCCTATGCCACGGGCCGGCCCTGCTCCTCATGAAAAGCTTTATGTCCATAGCCCATAGGCTAGTTAGCTAGGTAGCAAGCAAAATTGCTCAGTGACACAGACACACAAGACAACAACGCCCACGGTGACATCTCCCAGTAATAGAGCATCTGCTCCATTGATTTGCCGGTCCAGTCAGAGAGACAGAGGGAATTTAAACAAAGTTAAAGTTATTTTAAAAAACCTTAAATATTCGGGTCTTTTGAAAGAACCTTCTAAGCCCAAGAAGGTCTCCCTTAGGCCCAGTGCCTAAGCAGTCTTGAAACCTAGGGAAAATGCTGAATATATAATTTAGTTTTGATTGCATCTCTGCATATACTCACTGTTCTGATTTACTACTAATGAATATCACACAATGAGTAAGTTGCATATACTGTGTCTTCCTGGCTGTGAAACATCAGCGATCAATACTGTTCAATTGTTAAAAAAGAGGAGGTTATTTTGTCCTCATCAGCAGAAGAGATTCAGGTGTACAATTGCAGCAGCTGATTAAAGCCTTAATTTTGAGTGGTTTCCTTCTGCGGACAACTCTATGGTGTGCATGCGCTACATTATGGGTCACTTTTTTTGACAGCACTCTTCAAAGCAGATTAAAAAGGTGGTGTTATGGTTTTTGTCTTTTTCCCTCCCCTTTATTGAGTTATATATGTCTTTTGTGCAAGTACTAGGTTTGCAAAGTAAAGAAGCCCAAAGTCCACCCCAAATGGAGTTCCCATCTCCCACAGAAAACACTGCTCTGAACTGCCTGAAAACAGCTCGTTTGTAGTCCAGCCTTTACTTCCCTTTATTGTGACTTCACAATGAATATACGTGTCATAATGCTCACCAAGCGGCTAGTCCGACATGTCCTCAAAAACACCAGTAGACAAAAACACTGAGCTGCAGCACACCTCTCCTCTCCCTTCCAAACACTACAGTAGCTACCCTCCAAGCAGTCAGTGGACATGCAGTTGTTACTGTGATGTAGAGACAGAGCTCAGTTAAATCTTTATGGATGAAAGATACTTTTGTTACAGATTACTACATTGAAACTCTTGCTCCAGTCCAAATTGCCAACCTGGTCAGCAACATGGAGCCTACAGCTGAATCGAAGCTGTTTACTTTGTTTTCGCTGACCTGCCTTTCTCTGACCTTCCCTTCTCTGCTTCTGATTGGCTAGTAGCCCTTAACTAGGAACTGCGCATGTGCAACTCCCAACAAAGATCATTTAGAGACAAGATATATCACTCGCTAAAACGAAGCGTTCAACACAGGGTGAAAAGAGGAGCTGCAGCAGTGTGCAGTATGACAAAAAATGGTGTTTTTGGAAAATTAAACCATGTAAACCTGTTCTGGTACAACCCCTAAATAGGATTTTGAACCTGAAAATGAGCATAATACCACCTCTTTAAGTATACTTTATAAATGATAAAGTCAGTGTTTTTTGTCTTTAACTGAATCTGGTCCTGAAGCCTGTGACCTACATGTGACTGTATCATGAAGCTCAACTCCTAATTCATATCAGCATTGCTATATCAGCGAGGCTGTAGGATGGATGTGACATCCCTTGTCATTCTTACACTGTGCAGGCATGTCTTTCTGACATAGCTGTCAGGTCATATTGGTATATGGGTTGTATTCTTGGACAAATATGACCAATGATCAAAACAACTCTATATAAACATATGAATTTGGTATGAATGCCCCATGGTGTGAATGTAACCTTAAAAATGACTGATGTGTAGTCGATCATGTTTTATGCACTGAAAAGGAAAAATAAAAGAAGACCTATAGCTAATGATGAAAGGAATTAAAGTATCTCACAGTGGCGCCAGCCAATAAACACCAGAGAGCGACTGTGCAGACAGCATGTGTCACGGCTGCAAACTTTGCTTGTACAACGGCTCTCGATGTTCCATCTCTCTTGAGATTTACACACTCCATCTCCACTCTTAATGAGAGTGCTAATCATCCAATGCACTGGACCAGTCAGACAATGCTTTATCTATCCTCAGGGTACAGATGTGAAAATAATGATTCATTAACTCAGGTGAAGAAGGGTATGTGATTAAATCAATATTTTTATTACAGCACTCTGAACCCACTATTTAAGAGCATGAAGGCGATTTCTTGTGTTTGTTCTTGTCATTGTCATTGAGCATTATTATTGACATGTCAAGCTTAAAGTTACCGCTTCAAAAACTCTTGTTTTCACAATCTCTGTAAATCATTATATTAATCAAACATCATGATTATTATCTTTTCAGATCCTTAACTGGGTCTTGAAAAAGAGTTCTGGTTACCATGGAGTGAGTCACTTTACATTTGCAAGCCTTGTAGAGGCAACTTTCATTGCAGTAGTCATTGCCATTGGTAACATGTATCTTGGGCTTTCATCTCCGTTTATTCTTTCCCCTGACAACAAATGTAGATACAAAATCCTACGGTCAATTGTCACATTACAACTTCAGCCCCTACACAAGTTAAATGACACAGGAATGTATTAGCATACTACACAAGTTTAAGATAGCAATTGAAACTTATAAACGTAGTTTATTAGGAGGCTAAAACACTTAAATTTTTGTGGCCACAATGTTTATTACCTCTCCCCTGGAGTACAACAGCAAAAGGGAAGAGGTAAGGGTGTTTATAGGGAGAGGTCCCCTTAAAAGCATTTGACTATGCAACATTAACATTGGCATTGTGAGCAGGTCAGCATGCTGACATTTGTGTTTAGCTCAAAGCATTGCTGTGCCCAAGCACAGCCTCAGAGACTCTTGGGGGCAATTCATGACGCTGATAGTACCATGAATTCCGCATCACTTGCAGACCTATCTCAAGGTCTGATTCACAAAAAAATATTGTGCTAATGATATTAAAGTGCAAACACGTCCCGTTTGCAAGAGTGCATGCAAATGCAAAATTGCCTGTAGGTGATGGATGCAGATCAAACAGAACATTCAAACATTGCAGAATCAATTTGTTGAAGATAGAAAGACAAAAGTTATCCCGAAGTGTGGTTGAACACTCAACCCATGGATTGCTAGTCCCACACCTTACTAACTGAGCTACCCAAACAACATAGAGATGTAAGTCAATATTATGGCTTAAATTTAATGGTTGAAAATATTGCTCTGATGCAAAACGTATTTGCAGACCCCTGCAGTATATTATTATTACTTCTTCTTCTTCTAACATACATATTCAACATAGAATTAGAACAAGAAGAACGTAGTGAGGAAACACCCTCTGTAGCATTTTCAGCTACTTTAGAAACATGATGATGCAACGTGGCGACGTCGATGGAAGGGGGTGCCCACGGTTATGTAGATATAAATGGCTCATTCTAAGGTAATAAAAACATAACAGTCTGTAAGGTCTTTACACGCCACTGAAAACATAGTTATGGATCTTATACTGCATTTCTGTCAATAGATCCTCAGAAATATTACACACTGAACCTTTGAAGTGTACTGAAGTAGCATATCACACAAAATGGTTTAGCAATATTGAGTGAAAAAACGTTATAAATGCAGCTGCAAGAACAAAACATTCCACTCAAATCTTAAAATGTTTGATTTCAAAGAGCATATATTCTCATTATAATTATATCTATTATAACTACTAATTATCTATTAACCCCCTGCTCTTTCATTGGATTTTATCAGTGGGATGTCTCTCATAATTCTATGACTCACTCTGTATGCAACGCTTTAACTGTATCCTCATGTGTCTGAGTGCATGGAAAACTGTTTTCTCTCCTCTGCTCTCTGCTGGACTGGTACAGTGTGTTACCATCGCCTCCGTTTGTCACAGCAGTAGGTTTAATGTTGTTTTCCAGTTTCATTCCCTCGTGATGTATATCAGGTATTGTACTGTCTGTGCCATCTGTGCTCCTATGATGTACTGTGATGTGCTATTGCTTCATCTGGCTATAGCCACTGCTGCATGATCACTGGAAAGTCTGTGTGTGACACCCCTTATAAAATAACTTCAGTTAACTCTCTGAAGGCGCTAATAATTTACTGCCTAATATTACAATACATGCAGATAGTACCGGACCACAGAGACGGTATTCACTTGGCAGTGCAGTTAGGGGTGCATTTCACCCTTTGTGTGGGTTTTTTGTCTTATTTGTGCAGGTTTAGCATCCGCAAAAGCTATGCAGTCCATTTGTGAATTTGCCCCTTAGTGTTGTCTTTCCATCTTTTGAAAAAGAAAATTAAAACACATTTTATAGACAGATGTGAAATCAGCAAAACTCCTTACTGAAATGGCTCATCATTTTATAGTTTATAAAACACATTTTTATTGTCTTTCTACATAAGAAATTATATTCAAAGGATACATTTATTACAGTTCAGAAGGCGAAACAAGACATGCATTTGATATCTCTCACTGCACATTTAACCTAGTCTGTGTATTCTTTCCATCATTGTGAAAATTGCTATTGTGTCTTCTACAAACAAGTTACTCAGAGGTGAAAATGACACTAACAACCAAAATTGCCAGCACAATTATGTAATGTAGTCTATGTCTTAAAGGGGCTTTTCACATATAGTTTTGCCATAGGATGCAACTTGCAACAACTCTCATGCTATTTAGAAACATAAAAACAGGAAAAGATGGTAGCCCTCGGGACAGCTGCATTGATGAGGGACAAATTTTAGGATGTATGTGAGACTGTTGCTCCCTGCGGTGGAATAACTTAGTGACTCAACGTGAAGCTGTCAGTGAATGACACAACAACGAGGACACAGGAGGAACCCAGTCCACTCCATCACACCTTGGTGAAGCAAACAATCCTGACAGAAGCTTCTCATGGCTGCTTCAGCTGGCTTTGAAGGATACCTTGTCCTGACGAAGACGGATACTCAAGAATGAAATCAAGGAACCAGATATAAAATGCCTCCAACTGAGTTTGAAGACAGCCCTACTGATCGAGACCTGCCTGTGACGGCTGGAGCCTTTGAAATCGAGCACCACCTTATAAAAGCAGGGAAGCTTAACTAGACATCTGTAACCACTTCCTTTCTCATGTCACAAGATCCTTAAGCACTAATCAAAGGGAACAGCACAGACTCTTATATCAAGGTCTGTGAATATGCATTGGATAAAGACGGACATATCAATGAGGGAAATTCATCAATTTGACTGGCTGTGCCCTTGGCCCTTGATGTCTCAGGTACATGGATATTGTGTCTGTGTGAAAGTGGGGATCTATCAGTCCTCAGTGTAACTGAATGAGGTTTTGCAGTTCAAATACAACAATAGTGCTGGGCAATATGATGGTATATACCCTGAGCTGGTAGAAATGTGTCCAGCGTGGAAGCTATCCCTTGTGTTTCTGCTATATATTCGAGTTAGACTCATGGATGCATTCTATGAGAATTTAGAAACACTACAGGAAGACATAAAATTGCCCTGGATAAAAAATTAAAATACTTTATTGATCCCTGTTGGGTAATTGTCTTCCTGCTTTCTCCTCCACAAGAGGTAAGAATCTGCAACAGAGGAGCGCTTATGCAGCTGCTAAGGATTCAGTATGTTGCTCAAGGACACCTGGATGGTTTCTGAAAGGAGCGTTTTTTTAGATCCAGATTGGCCTCACTCACTGCACCATTCTGCTGTCTTGATCTGTGGGTGTGTTAGTTTACTCTTAAGTGTTGTGAGAGTTTTCACCTTTGAAAAGTCCCTGGACACGGGATGCCACTCTTGCAGTACCACTGGTGGAGTCGAGGCACAGCTGAATAGGTGCACTGACGCTTGGCTTTGTAAAGGGTAAGCTTTAAGGATCAACAGGCGTGGCATTTGTCACAACACTCACTATGCTTTAAAATGGAGGTCACAGAGGAGTGACTGTCACCTCATGATTCTACATGTAGTTAGGTGTTTTGCAGTAATCAGTTTTGTTCACTGTACCTATATTAGCGATATACTGTGTGACAATGACAAACTACAAAAGTCTCACTATTTCTACTCATTTTAGGGATGGCAATAGAACTTTTGTTAAGACAACAAGTATTGAATGGATTGTTAGGGAATTTTGTGCAGACATTTATGAAGTTTATTGACTTTGGTGATCTTCTGACCTTTCTTATAGTGCCCAGGGCTCCAGGCTTTCTACTAGTGGAACTGGTTTTCCCAAATGAAGTTCACTAACTAAGACCACGCCAGTTAAGGTATAACATGTAGTTTATTTGGTTAGAGAGAAGGTTTGGAAATGATAGGATGGAGGGGTCGAGGAGCTTTAGCTCTGGTGCCGGGTAATTATTCCAGTCAATGTCAATGTCGATCGACTGCTTTCTATCGGGAGTTATAACTAGGATTGCCGTGTGCTCAGGCAGGTACAGGTTTAGGACCCAATTGCAGGACACAAATCAGCTGGATGATTCTTCAGGTTTATTAAACAAAACATAATGAGTAAATTACAAGTCCAGGCACTCAAAGTGAGACAGTCCAACACAAACCAAGGAAGTCCACAAAACTAGGTAATCCAATCAAGGCAAAAGGTTACTAGGCAAGGCAAGGCAAGTTTATTTGTATAGCACATTTCAACAACAAGGTAATTCAAAGTGCTTTACATAAAACATAAAGCAACAGGGAAATATAAAAAAGTTTAAAAGGAACATAAAATATAATAAAAGTTACAGTGTTACAATCAGGGTTAAAAGAGTTAAATGGAAAATAAAAACAGGCCGAGGGGTTGAGCAAATAATTGAGTTACAGTTATTCTGAAAAAAGAATAAACAGAGAAGTACACTTAATCCACTCTCTCTAGCTAGTCTGTACTTGGGTCCACTGCAATCTTTGGGTCCACTGAAACTCCAAAAACCCTCGGACACTACAGAGAAACCACGACATGTCTGTCAGCAGGCCACTTTGATCCAGTTATACTCTAGACCCACCTGCGCGTTTACAGGTGGACAGAGGTTCCTGCAAATCACTCGGGCGTGAGATTTAAGACCACTTCCTTCACTCTGTTCAATCTCAATCCCATAATCCCCCAACTCAATTACCTACTCATTTCTCACTGTGTAAATATTAATTAAAAGCAATGAAAAAAAGCTAAAAACAAAGAAAAAGAAAACAGGACAGTAAAAGTTACAGTGCAGTGTAAGTGTAAATCTTAAATATTTAATTAAAAGCAATGGTAAAAAGAAAAGTCTTCAGTCTTAATTTAAAAGAACTGACTGTTTCAGCAGACCTGCAGTTATCTGGGAGTTTGTTCCAAATATACGGAGCATAATAACTGAACGCTGCTTCTCCTTGTTTAGTTTTGACTCTGGGAACAGAAAGCAGACCTGCCCCAGACGACCTGAGAGGTCTGGATGGTTCATAACAAAGCAGAAGATCAGAAATGTATTTTGGCCCTAAACCATTTAGTGCTTTATAAACTAACAGCAGGATTTTGAAGTAAATTCTTTGACATACAGGAAGCCAATGTAAAGACCTCAGAACTGGAGTGATGTGATCCACCTTTTTGGTCTTAGTGAGGACTCGAGCAGCAGTGTTTTGAATCGGCTGCAGCTGTCTGATGGATTTCTTAGGGAGCCCTGTAAGGACACCGTTACAGTGGTCGAGTCGACTGAAGATAAATGCTTGATATATTCTTCAGGTGATAGTAGGCTGACTTTGTAATTGTCTCAATATGGCTCCTCAAATTCAGGTCTGAGTCCATGACTACACCAAGATTTCTGGCTTGATTTGTGGTTCTTAACATTACAGATTGAAGTCGAGCACTGACTTTCAATCGTTCCTCCCTTGCTCCAAAAACAATAACTTCAGTTTTATCCTGTTTAATTGAAGAAAATTCTGGCACATCCAATCGTTGACCTGCTCAATACAGTTACTCAGCGCCTGTATGGGATTGTAGTCCCCTGGTGAAATGGTTATGTAAATCTGTGTGTCATCTGCATAATTATGGTAACATATTTTGTTGTTTTTCATAATCTGAGCCAGTGGAAGCATGTAAATGTTAAACAAACGAGGTCCCAGAATGGAGCCTTGGGGAACTCCATGTCATTTTTGTCAGCTCAGATGTGTAATTACCTATAGACACAAAGTAGTCCCTGTCCTTTAAGTAGGATTCAAACCAGTTTAGTACTGTGCCAGAAAGTCCAACCCAGTTTTGTCTAGTCAGTTTAGTCTGTCTAGTAATATGTTGTGGTCGACCGTGTCGAATGCAGCACTGAGATCCAATAATACTAAGACTGAAATTCTGAAACTGTCAGTGTTTAAATGGATGTCATTGAAGACCTTAACAAAAGCAGTCTCAGTGTTGTGGTGTGGTCGAAAACCTGACTGTCTGCATCTGTCCAGACAGAGTCCGGACAAATGCAGACAGCTGACGGCAAAAAATAACGACATAATCGGTGTGGATTTTCTCAGATGGAAGGCTTTGATGTGGGAAAGATGTTTTCAAAGCGGAGCTGAAGTTGTCTGTTTTCTGTTGGACAGGTAATTAAGGTAACATTTACATTTACCTGGCGTGTTTCTCCTGTCTACTTCTGTAAAATATGTAGTTGGATTTATTTCATGTAGCCTTGTTATTCTCCAGCGCTGTGGTTTGGCTTTTCTGGTTATGTTAGCAAGACAATCAGCTGATCAGTAATTGGCAATAACAAGTAACGTTAGCTTACAGCATGGAAGCCAGCTAAACTTTTACTGCTCTGGTAGGAAAACATGTAGTTGGATTAATTTCATGTAGTTATTCCTCCAGCACTGTGCTTTGGCTTGTGGTGTAAAATATGTAGTTGGATTAATTTCATGTACTGACTCTCTCTCTCCAACGCACTATTTTGACTTTGTCAGTTAAGTTCGTGAAACAATCAGCTGATCACTAATTGGCAATAAAACAGTAACAGAATGGAAGCTCAGATCAGCAGCTAAACTTGTATTTTTTTTTTACTGTTTTTAGTGTAAAGTTTTACTGTTAATAGTGACACATAACATGACCACATGCCTATCAAGTCACCAATAATGAATACTTTACGAATTTGCATTAAAAAAAGCGTTTTTTGTTAATGCTTTGCCACTGCGCACACAATTGTGTAATTTGTACTTTCACATGCTAAATGCCCATTAAAAACACAAGCTGAAAAACACAAGCTGAAATTATGGCAATCAATGCTACTTTGTGTTTCTGTTGTATTTAAAAAATATATTTTGGTAAGATTCACAGATTGCTTATCTAATTAATTAAACAAAGCGAGAGGAGCCTTGATCCTCACCTGACAATGCCTTTGTAAACTTCATGTATTACGTGGTTTATAATGGACTGTGGTGCAGAAACAGTGGGGCTTACATTGTCCTGTTATCTGTCAGTGGTCATACTTGATGCACTAGATGTGATAGTTTTTGAGATGTTCTTCATTTACTTTGGTTAGTCCAGATGAGCCAACCCTCCCAAGATGTAACAAAAAGTATGATTACAGTACAGTAAAATAATGTATTACAGGAGAATGAGACATCATGTAGCACTTCATTTCTTGATGTGGCTGTTGTTTAATAAACAAATAACAATAATATTCACAATAACATATGGTTTTAGTAAAAACAGAGGGCAAATTCGCATGTCGCAAGGGTGCTCCTAGTTATAAAATTGTAGTTAACCTACTTACTGTTAATTCAATTATATATAAATGATATATTAATATTCGGAAATATATTTCGTAAACACTCATTGGGGCACCACCTGAATTTCCATCCGATAAAGGTCTCAGCATTCCTTAGGTATGGTTTAATTATTACACAATTTTCTAGTAATTCATTAGTTATTAATGGCTCAGTTATTCCAAAATTGGTGAGTTTAATCAATCAATCAATTAATCTCAAACCTGAGGGTGAGTTCTCTGTACAGGGACCCGGATGCTAAACAGAACACACACAAATCACTGTGATCAAGGTATAATTTATTAACTAACTAAAGTGAATACAACAGTGTGAGTAAATATAAGAATATCACAGAAATAACAGTCAAAAACAGAGACATACCAGAATGTAATTAACAGAATATAGTGCAGAGTAAGTTCAGGACAATATGTTCAAAGTGAATTCAGTTTGGTATTGTGGAGGGAAGTTAGTTATAAGGGAATAAGGGAACGAATGAGCGTAAGTTATGTAATAATTGAGTTTAAGTAAACTAGGAGTTTTGTAACAAAAGTGTGTTCACACTTAAAGTGAATTTAATATTTGCCTCACTTTACTCGCACGAGTTTGACCGCTGGACATTTTGAGTGTTCACACCAACGCGTTTAAGTGAATAAACACAACCCGCAGATACCACAGCTATATGAACCCAAAGTAAACCCTTTGCTGTTTAATTTAATTAAAATAAACTGATCAAACTGATGATGAAATAACTACAATATGATGTCGTTTTGTTAGACATATGAATTCATGCTTTGTCAGGTCTGTCAGCAAGTCAGCAGGACAACAAATTTTAAATTGTTTGTTTTCTGAATGGAATTCGTATTGAGCTGGGCTTTGCTATGCTAACCTGTTCACAGTAAAGTACAACGATAGCTGGAATAAGTTTTTTTTTCTTTTTAACCCTTATTTAACCAGAAAGAAAACTCTTTGAGATTAAAAATATCTTCTCCAAGAGCGTCCTGACCAAGACAGGCAGCAGCACAATTAACAAGGTTGCAGACATTAAAACATATAACATATAAAATAAACATATTATTACAACAATTTATGATGGGAGTAATTAGTGAGTTACAAGGTCATAAAATATCTAAATTTCGTATATATTTACCACAAGTAATAAGTTAGACACACATTTTCTGAACTCACCAGGTAGTTCAACTTCCTTGCTTTCTTTTCTCCAAGTAATGTCCAGTTTTGTCCGGTGTTTATATAAATATGAATTAGTAGTCCAGCAGAACTATGGTGCCATCCGACGCTAACAACAACAGTGGAATCGAATGTGCACGGAAGTTAGCTGCCAAGAAGTGCAAGTGAAGATAAATCAACTTGTAATCCCAAAAACTAAAGATAAAACCTAATTTAATAAAAGCAGTTAACTCTGAGCTCCTCCCGCGGGTTAACGCCGTAGTTGTCAGAGCATAATCCAACAAAGACCAACTACGGGTATTTGTAGTTATTTGCAGCGCTGCTCCCCGTACTCTTCCCTGTACACATTTAGCAGCCCTCCGTCGGCCTGCGGATTGTCATTACACCGCTCACCTGGTCCTCTCCAAACAATGCTCCGAAGCAGCCGGTGACGTTTGGACAATCTCACCGCCGATAGGCTTTCGCAACTATGCGTCAAGCAAATTTCTTTTCCAGCGACTTTCGTGACAAATGCCTCTTTTGCGCCGCCCGGAGCAAATTCGCAGGAATTCGTGTCTTTGCATTGACTTTGTATGTAATCAAGCCGACCAAAACGCTGGATTTGCTTTCACACCATAAGGACTAAAAGATCAAAGCTACAGGACACCAACTCGATCACAGAATGTAGTTTGTTTGCCTTACTACTGTTGTGTTCCACCGTCTGGGTTGCAAAGACTCACTGTCGGCTTGGCTCGATCGTTGTTCAGGGCCCTCAGCGGCTTGGCACGTCACATAGCCTCTTGAGCATGTTTTGGCCAATGGGTTATCCCGGATCCTTTGGCTAGCTGGTGGTTGCGGAAAAACTCTCGCGGTAAACGGTGGTCAGCCCTGGCTTGGCAATCTGAGTTAGAGTGGGTGTCGCTAATACACTATAAAACCTGGAACACCGGCAGGAAAATAAATGCATCAGAGAGGAAATTAACAGTACTGAAATTAAGAGTACTGCAGGTTAACTTAATTTAAGAATCTTAGCTTTGGCAACATAGTATTTAAAGAACAATGACATAGTACTTACTACTAAAAAATAAGAGGAGAGCGCCACTACTAACTTAGCAAAGATTATTAACTAAACAAACACAAAACAGCTTATACTGAAGAACCTTTGTTCACAAGGTCTGGACTGGAATAGTGTCCTTTGATTCACATTCCTGTTGCTTATCTCTTCCTCATTGGCTAGAAAAGGGGTAAGTGGTGTTTGTCGTGTGTGTGTGTCTCAGTTTTATGGCTTTAGCCATTCTGCGTGAGTAGCGGGCCATGGAGAAAAGAGGCTGTATTTTACTTTGGTGTTTAGGTAACCTGTGGGTTGAGAGGGGTTGCCGTGGTTTCTCTGCCCTTTAGCTTGTCCTGGAGAGCGTCCACATTGACTCCTTTATGTCGGAAGTGGTTGGATGGTCCCGAATAAACAATTCTTAAGTCTGATTGAGTCTGTGCAGGTCCTTATCCAAACACCAATGCGATATCTGTAGTTTAGATGTCAAAAGGCTAACTCTTAGGAATGGAGCCCCCTTGGTCAGTCTGATCTTACCTCCTCTTGAGGTGAAAGGCTAGTTGATTCACTACAATATTAGTTGCACTGTCTCCAAAAATGGTTGCAAAATATGACTAAATGGTTGCATTTTCTGCTGTACTGACATGTCTCAAAAACCATTTGATACATTTCCATGAAATTTGGGACACACATTTCACTTCTTTTCTGAAAGTACTTTTAGGACTCAATCATATACACATTTACAAGCTTTGCTGTTAAACTCCCAGTGGGCTAAGATGTATTCAGCTTAGTTTGATCAATCTGCAGTGGATTTGAGTATGTTTGTGGCATATTCATTTGATTATATACTTCAGTTATGCACATTCCCTTTTTTGGTGCTGAGCCAAACCACAGATATACAAATAAGGAAAAGTAGAGCTCACAACCCTTCCTCCTAAAAGCTGTATTCAGACAATTTGCCATTAACAGCGCATGAAGGACCTTGGTAAGAAATAACTGAAAGCCCAATGGGACCATTGTCAGAGTTCTCTCCAGAGATGGCAGAACCCTACAAAAGGACAGGCCTCTCTGCTCCACTCCATCCATCATGCCCTTATGGTACAGCGGCTAGACGGGAGCCGCTGCTGAATAAATGGCATATGACAGCTTGTCTGGAGTTTGCCAAATGGCACCTAAAGGACTTCAACAGCATGAGGACTAAACATTCTCAGGTCTTCTGAGACGAAAATTGTATTTTCTGGCCTGAATACCAAGCATTGCGTCTGGCAAAGATCAGGTAGCACTTAGTATACTTATGTCATCCCTTTGTTGGAGACGTATAGTGTCGAAACATGCTTGGGGTTGAAAGAGCATTCATGATTGATGGAATGATGAATAAAGTGAGTAATGCTTGACAAAGATCGCTACTTTCAGCAAACAATTTCTGCTTGGTTTGGAACGAGTCTCTAAAGATCCTTGAGTTCCAACTAAAGACCCATTGAAAACTTAAAGACCTCTTGTTCTGTTTATGTATACTTCAATCTGAAAGAGCCCAAAGGGGTTTTGAAGACAAATTGGAATAACTACAATATCCAAGTGTGCAAAGCTAACAAGAGCATACTACAGACCACTTGAAGATATTTTTGAGCTTCTATAAAGTGTAATGAAGGGTCTAAATATATGAAAATCTGATTATAATAAAAAACTGTTAAACTGTTAATAATTAAAAAAAAATGATAATAATAATAAAAGAAGAAGAGAAATAGTATTCATGTTTGCAAAAATGTCCATTGTATTAAATCTCATTTGTGATCATAGAAATACAAACAATGATTGTCAAGTGAAAGGTAAGGCTGGAATTCTTGGCACTATCTTGGTTATCAACATATCTGTGTATTTTTTTTTAGTGTTGGTTATTCACGCAAGCAAACTTTGAACTTCCAGTGCTCCTTTTTTATATGGAAGATTCCTATGCATAGCAGCTACTGTAAGGTTAATGTATAGGCAACAAAAAATTACTAATGGAAGGTTGTCTTCATACACAAAAAACACAAAAATCTGACTTGGCATCATTGTGTTCATTTCATCTTTCAGTTTGTCCTCATTTCTCTGTTTTCTTCATTAACACATATTCATCCACATCCAATGCAATACTGGCAGTGGCTGTACTGTACAATACAGTATTTGGAACAGGTTGAGAATGACAGAAAGATGCTTTTTCTTGTCTTTAACTAGTGCAGGCAAAATAAATTGTGTTTAATAAATCCCATTGAGCAAGTGACATTCTCCCAATACTTCACATACTCACACCGACACGTCTTACAAATAACGTCTCTTAAAATGTGTTGAAGCAAATGTTTGCAGCTGGTTAGCATCCAGGAATATTTCAAAAACAAATACATTATTAACTATATAATCATTTAGTTGATACGGGCTACAGTTTTTTCAGTGAATGAAAGAGAAAATTCCCCTTCTCTGTCTCAATAATTCAGAGGTGGAACAAATAAAAATGTGCTTTGTACAAATGTGCACTGATAGCGTTTCTAAATTGAACACCATATTCTTGATGATGCATACTTGGGCTGGCAATTCCCTATGGGTGCATGGCTATGTAGAATACATACTCAAACAAGATACAGAATGAGCTATCAGTGAAATTACAATATTAAATTTGATTCATGCGGCTTAGCGCCGGCGTCTTCTGGGACATTTTGAGAGATT